>NW_005842744.1:425038-428081 GCF_000455745.1 Alligator sinensis
CCCTTTTGTAGCCTGCCGCCGGCTCTGGGGCTCCCTCCCCCCCCGGCTCCCCTCAGCTCCGCCGCCGGATCAGGAGCCCGTCCCGACCGCCGTCTCCCGCCCTCCAGGCCGTACAAGCCCGGGCTCCAAGCGGCACCGTCGTGCTCGAGGCAGCGACCTGCAAGCAAACCCGAGCCGCTGCCCAGGAGTCCGGACTGACTGGTGGGGGGCCCTGGCTCCGAGACTAGACGACATGCAAAACACGAGCCCTCTCGAGTCCAAAAGGATACCTTTTATTAGACCAGCGGGGAAAGCGAAAGAAAATGGTCTTTTTCTGCAGAAGGACCGTTTTCTTGCGATTTGCCAGCTGGTCTAATAAAAAGGTATCCTTTTGGAACCGAAAGCTCCAGTTTTTTGTATGACTTCTTGACTTGACTTCTGGCTTTGCCCTCAGCACTGCCTTGGGAGTGCTTGCCTCCACATCAAGACGTGCTCCAACTCTGAGGACCCAGGTTACAGTGAGCAATACAAAATACAGAAGAAGATGGCTTCTTCTTTGCAGACTTCTTTGCACACACGTGAATGACAGTGCCCATGTGGCAAGCGGGGAGCTCCCACAGCGGTGGCAGTGGCAGGCAGGGTGGCAAGCGGTGACCACCCACAGGCGCCACGGGCACTAGCGGCAGCACTCCAAGGGGTGCACTGCCAATCTCAGGGGGTGCACATGCACCTCCCCACGTGTCACCAATGTGCAGGTTTCCCTTACTTCATGCCGCGCATGTGTTCCTGGAAAACAGCGCACAACTCGAATTCGCATAAAGGAACCCCACTTTACAATGTAACAAATAGGGATACGTTCCAAGACCTCGACTGTACTGACCCCCAGACCCATTTCGACCACTTCTACAAGACAGTTTTGGTACTTGCCAACAGCTGACAGCGCACGCAAGGCCAGGGTGGTGGTGAATGCATAATGAAGATGGCAACTACAGAAACACGTGTCACAGACAACGAGCAAGGAGCACAGATGCACAGACTATATTTTGGTGCGTGTCACTCCCACCGTGCACCGCACAAAGCAGCTGACTGTGGGCTTCCACCACGCCGAGCACTTAAGAGTGGTTTTACCTTGCATATAACAAATTTTTGGTTTAAAAACGGCCATCGCATAAGAGCAAAGTTGCACGTACAGAACCCACATAAAGCGAGGGAAACTTGTATTTTTTCAGCGCACAATAGTTTGCCAGCAAATACAGTATCATTTGTCAGCATTCCTTGGGAGTCTCAGGCCAGCAGAGACTCCCTATGCCTGACGAAGGGCGACTGCGCCCAAGAGCTTGCCAAGAACTTTTTTCCAAACACTCGGTCTAATAAAAGATATCACATCTACACAAAGAGCCTTGCCTGCCTCAACAAATACAATCATTTTGAGCTTCCAATACAATAATTTTATATTTAAGACCTGGCAACGTTGTTCCCCTTCCCCAAGCAGGTTCCCCCAAGACTTTTCTGAGGATGGCATTTACTCTTGAGTCTATCAAGAGGCACTAGTATGACTTGAAGCCCCCCTTCCAGCCCCTTGCCCCTGCCACAATCCTGTCATGATCCACCAGCTGCTTTCTCCCTCCTCCCCTGGCTCCCTTTGGCCTTGCAACAGCAGCATAGCATGGAACCCCTCTCCCAGGTTCCCCGACCATAAGAAGAGTGTCCTGCACCCAGAAGCTTACAGAATCATAGACAATTAGTGTTGGAAGGGACCTCAGGAGGTCATCTAGTCCAACCCCCTGCTCAAAGCAGGCCCATCCCCAACTAGATCATCTCAGCCAGGGCTTTGTCAAGCTGGGCCTTAAAAGCCTCTAAGGATGGAGAGCTCCCCACCTTTTCAACTTTTTCCAGTGCTTTACCACCCACATGAGAAAGTTTTTCCTAATGTCCAGCCTAAACTTCCCTTGCTGCAACTTGAGACCGTTGCTCCTCATCCTGTCATCTGCCACCACCAAGAAGAGCCTAGCTCAGGGGTGGGCAAAATGCAGCCTGGGGGCTGGATGCGGACCGCCAGGCCATTCTATCTGGCCCGCGGGCCCCTAAAAAATTTAGAAAATTAATATTAATCTGCCCTGGGCTGCCTGTCATGCAGCTCTCGATGGCTTGCCAAAACTCAGTAGGTGACCCTCTGCCCAAAATAGTTGCCTACCCCTGGTCTAGCTCCATCCTCTTTGGAACCACCCTTCAGGTATTTGAAAGCTGCTATCAAATCCCACCGCCTTCAGTCTTCTCTTCTCCAAACTAAATAAACCCTGTGCCCAGCCCCTGAACCATAATCAATGCCGTCTCTCATGCCCAGCTCTGCAGTTGGTCCACTTAAAAAAAAAAAAAAAAAAAAAAGACATGATGGCCCAAAGAAATCCTTGCAGCTCCTAGCCTTCTTCTGAGACAGGCGTGCATTGCAGTCACCCCATTTCACAAGCTGCAAGACTTGAGGCAACAAGCAGTTGAGTTACTTGCCCAAGGCCACCTCTTCAATGCTGGGTGCAGTTGTGGTCCCCATAGCTCAGAAAGGATGTAGCAGAACTTTAAAAAAGGGCAACTAAAATGATATGGGGCCTGGAGTAGTTGCCGTATCAGGACAAACCAAAAAAAAAGGCTAGTACTTTCCCACCTGGAAAGAAGGCGGCTGAGGGATGGGGGAATATGATAGAGGTCTATAAGATCATGAAGGGTCTGGACCAAGCGAACAGGGAACTTTTGCACACTAAGTCCCAGAATGCTAGCACTAGGAGACACCCACTGTGGCTGCTTCCAGATGTGAGGGTGGGGAAGGGGAGGGGGACAGGTCGCTTTGCCAGAAGCAGCAGCCTGTTAGTTCAACTTGGCTCTGCAGCTTCTGTATAGATTGGGTGCTTCAAGAGCATTTTTTGGCACTTTTATTTTAAAGCTGATTCAATCAGCTATTAGATAAAAATGCCAGAAAAATTTCCCACTAAAATGCCCAATCTATACAGACACTGTAGGGCTGAGTCAAACTAACCTGCTGCTTCTTCTGGACATGCACTAGGCTCGGTGC
>NW_005842744.1:428093-438904 GCF_000455745.1 Alligator sinensis
TTTGAAGTGTGTGGTTTTGTGTTTTGTTTTGTTTTGTTTTGCTTTGGTTTGGGAGGGTGGGGGAGGGGCAGGGTTTGGGAGAGGGGTTGGGTTTTATTTTTTTCTTGTCTGCAAGCAGCCAGTAAGCAACAGGTTTAAAACTAACAAAATAAAGTCCTTTTTTTATACAATGCTAAGTTAGCTTGTGGAATTCTTTGCCATGGGAGGAGGCAGAGGCAGATATAGCCCGGTTCAAAAAAAAAGGGGACTGGATAAATTAAGGGATAATAGGTCTTTTGATGGCTGTTGAACAGAATGGTTGGAGATGTTTCCCCTGGCATCTCTAAAGCAATAAGTGATGGATACCAGAGAGGATATTGATTAGGGAATAGATCATCCTAGAGATATCCAGTTTGGTACTCTCCCTCTATAGCACTGGTTTTCAAACTTGTTTCATCTGTGGACCCCTAAAATTTTTCAAATGGAGGTGCGGACCCCTTTGAATTGTAAGTGTGGGGATTCACCTATTTTTGATTGATCATAGCCATCTTTTGCAGACCCTTTAGGCATAGTTTGCAGTTCCCCAGGGGTCCGCAGACCAGAGGTTGAAAGGTACTGCTCTATAGCTATAGCCCCCTTGGTACTATCAGAGACGGGACACTGCGCTGTCTGGAGCACTGATCTGACTCAGTATGGTACTTCTTATGTTCTGATGCCACAGGGAGCAAAATCACCAAGTAGCAAAATATGATTCAGACTTAGGACTTTCCAGCTTCTATTCAACATCCTGGTCCACAAGATCATACTAATTCTGCACTCATTCGGCAGCATTTTATGACCACACTGGAGGAAGGAAAGTTCCCTCTCCCCTTCAAAACATCTGTGTTCTAGATATATCCCATTCTCTAACTTCTAGGTCAAAAATGCATTTCTCCACTCTAGACATTTAGGTTGTTTTGAACTGACATCTTTGGTATACAACAACTTTGAGTTTACCTCAGCTCTACCCAAATTCATATACTAAATCTGATGAGCTCATTAACTTAATATTAAACAAGTCTTCATGTGGCTTCCCTCTTTCAAAAGTTCGTCACTGAACCAGGGCCTCGGTCTTCACTGCTACCTTTCCTCACTGCTCATTTTACTCTCAAGCCCTACCCTCACCCACACAGCTGGAACGATCCCATGTCTAACTGTAGAGAATTGACATCAGAAAAAGAATGAGTCATAAAGCTGAGAGCCTAAAAAGAATTAAAGAAATTAGCCCTGCTTCATTTCAAGCTTTCCATCCTATAGTGTGCTCCTTGCAGCATTCATTTAGAGTCATTAGCTACATTTTGAATTTGGCAAGTTAAAATGCTTCCTTCATTTTGTAGGGCCCTTGACCAAGTGTGTAGGAGTGAGGGGGAAGAAGATAGGAAGATTCAGTCCCCACTGATTTGAATGGGAGTCTTGTCATTCACATCAATGGCAGCTAGAGCAGGCGTCTGAGTTGCACTGTTTTGTTTTCTATTAATTTATTAAAATATACAATCAGTTTATGTTTTGTTTACACCTACACACATTTTTGTATTTCATGTATAAGCACATAGACAAATGTATACAGAGACATGACACACACTGTTGTTTGTGAATAATATAATGGTTAACAGCAAATGCAGTGAGGAAAGGGTAGGATATAAATTTAATACATAAACAAATAAAAGAGCACTCGTTTGTCTGCAACTTGAGTATTCAACACATGATAAAAGCCTAACTTTAAACAAACCTATTTAAAGTGCTAGAGCACCAACATGTTTATTTTTCAGGAAAAAACAACCTGATGATTTATACTAGGCTCGCAGCTGGATTCAAAATACTTAATGAAAAGGTTTTCACATTACTTGTATAACTGTATAGTCAATACGGATAAAACTAATCTTGTTGAGGCAGAAAGTCAATATATAGTGATTAAGCAAATTCCACAGATGATATGCAATCCCATTAATAACCGCAAGCCAAATTCTTTTCATTTTGAAACAACAAGGAGGCAATGGGGCTTTTCAATTAATTATCCAAGTACTGAATGATGCTGAACAGCTCTCCAATCAAATTAAAGGACATGTGAGCTGACACGCTAATATTGTGGAGAGGATGTTGAAAACATCCATCTCCATGGGGAAGACAAAAGCTAAGTGCCTAGATGTAGGGTACAAAACCATGGCCTGTCACTTTGTGGAATGCCCACAAGACAGCATAAAATCTAAAAATGCTGCGATTTGAAGGTACTTCTCTCCGTAACAGAGATTAGCTCCCATTTGTATTCTTCCAGCCACCTTTTCCCAATGATCATGGTGTTCAGGAAAACCAAGATACTCAAACTAACTTTCCATTTTTACCTCGCCTTTCCACCGCAGTTTTCAGCAGCAGTTCTCTTATTACATCCATTTGCTTATTTCAATTTCCAACCAATGGAGCTCACTGATTTTTTTGCTGCCCAGATGACTAGAGATTATGACCAGGTAATACTTTAAACCGTTCCTTAACAACCCAAACAGACTAAATTCCTTAACTATTTCAGTACAGCACATTTTCCAGATCATGATCACTCCTGTAGCAACTGCCTGACATTTGTTACAAAACTAGATAATGAGGCTACCATAATTTCTTCCTACAAGTTAACTTTTTTCTATATTCCAGAGCTAAATTCATCCCTGTTGTTACACCATTTAAGCCAGAGGAAAAAAAAAACCCAAATCCCCCCCACAAATCCTCCTTTGTGGGTGACAGAATAGTAACAAAATGGAAAGGAAATAAAGACAAGGAAAAATAATCTACCAACAAAAATCCCACTGCTCTTCTAAGAATGATAGAATCTTGCATGACATGAAGGGCAGGGGTAGAGAAGGGAGATGAGCATCAGAAAGAAATTTTGATTAAAGTAGTTACCTTATTTCTTCACATACCATACTCAACTTTTCCCCCAAAATTAGCCACCGACAATTGAAGCGCGAGTCTTACATGAGGAAACGGATTCTAAATTGTCTGTTTAAATGGGAAACCCTTCCCCCCACCTCCATTTTGCTTTCCCAAATCAAGGTCTCTCTCTCTCTCATTCAGGGGTATGCAGTATGTGAATAAACACAGTACTCACATTCATTTCCATACCAATATTTTATGTTTGATACTAAAGAATTAAATTGGGGGTGGCTACTGTTTACAGGCTCCTTCCTATATGCCATTATAGAGCTCAGGAGTCTTTCGCATCCAACTCTGGTAACATTTTGCCCCCTTCATACTGAAATAGCCAAACACAGGATCATTATCAGCACTTTGTTTGGTTCTTTACTGAATTACTCAGTTACTAAAACATCTGCGCCACAATAGTCAAGGGACAAACACAGAATACCTTTGCAAATTATCACCACTTTGATACTCTTATGTTTTTATTCTAGGGGTAAGACCAATTTTTTTTGATCACTAAGGGATTCAGGTTTCAGCAAAGTAAAGCTTAATTTTGCTATATAGGCTATATTATCTATTATCATTATTATTATTATTATTATTAAAGTTTCCATTCCTCCATTTCACTGTTGCTAGCTCCCTGGAGTAACCAGGATAGAAAGAACTGATAACATTATTGGTATTGTTACTTTCTGTTGTCAGTTCTTCAACTGCTTGTCCTTATCTTTCTTCTGTAGCTCTACTACAGACATTCCCACATGGATCTGGAATCCAAAAAGTTTTTTTCTGGGGTCAGTATAGGGTCAAGACAAATCTTTTGCAAGCAAAGGAGCCAGTGACTTAAGTAAACTACTTCTCCTCCAAGTCCTTCAATAAAAAATGCCTGGTATTTTGGGAGCATTTTCATATATGAAAATCATTCATTTTATGCATCCAAACATTTTTACCCCTAAACTGTGCTGTTTTGGTAGCCCTGCTCTGTTTGATAAGCCAGATGCAATATTCTTCAATGCCTCTTGAAAATTCTCCATTTAAGTACTAAAGTACTCCACCAAGTTTGCACTGGCCTTCAGTATCTAGGGGTGCATTTCAAATACAAATGTATGGCCCCTTTGTACCTAAGCCTAACCTTATAATGTCCAGTATTACATTTCTAAAATGTTCATCATGCACATAAAGCAGACAATCCAATTGAACAAAAGGAGAAAAGGACTTCCCGCCCACTTTCAACACAGCTTTTTCTTTTCTTCAGTTCTCTTTACATCAGCACTCACTAAGTTAGTAGACTATGACAGCCATTTCCCACCCTTATTCAGCAATTAAACATACGCTTAACTCATCATTAAATTCCACTGAAGCTGGTGAAACTTAAGGACATGCCCAAAAAATGTACTTGTGTTTAAAATGCTTTGCCGAAATTGGGAACCATACTAATCTATGTGCATTCTGCTCTTGAGTTGGTAAATAGCTCCTAAAACTCACTGCTATACTCCCTATCACCAACATGTTGCACACTTATAAGTTATTCTTTTACAGTATACATATTGTAGCTATGCAAGTTTATGGTTATAAATATTATGCCCATATAATTAGGGGTCTACTTAATTTGCAGTTTTCGTAGAAACAACGAAACAGGGTATTGTCTGCAATTGCCAGGAAATATTGCATTGGCCATGATTTCCCACAAAATCAACCTAAAACCCCCCTAAAATAATAATTCATATAATATGCTGTTTTCAAATCTACCAATACTTACTGCAATACAAAGACAACACGACAATTGTTGTAGCCACAGATCACATGATTGAGAGTTACTGTATGCTAGTGATGTAGACTAAGTGAAGTGCCAGTCAGTGAAGTGAAAATGTTTCTATTATGGTTAGCACTAATTAGTATTTCTAAACAGTTTTTAGAAGGCTATGTATGGTAAGTTATGATAATACAAGTTACAATTCATATGAATATAAATGTGTAATTATATCTAAATTTAGATTTAAATTTAATAGATTTATAATATGATATACTTTATTTTCCATGGAATTTGCTATTAAATTTAGACAATATATGCCTCACTGCCAATCAGCGGTGAGGGGCGGGGCTGCCAAGAAATGCCCGCAAAATCAGCTCTTCTTGCCGTGACCAAGCCATGAAAATCGCTTTGTCTCGCCACAAGTTAAGCAAACCCCTATATATAATATATTTCCATATATGTTATCCTACAGGCACACATACATGAGTGAATCTTGAATTGCTTTCACAGTTGCTTGTGGTGGTTTCACTGGGAAAATTTGCAGTCACAGCACATTTTGATTTCATATTGACATCAGTAGTATCAGATACTCAGTCACTCAAAGTTGACTGAAGCTTATTACCACAGCATATGGATCAATGGATCAAAAAGCTTTTATCATGATAATCTGAGTAGACATACTTTTATTTGGTAATATAGTGTAATCAAATCCTTTACTTAATTTTTTATTTCTTTTGACTTAAGTACTTTAAAATGGTTATTACAAGCCTGATAAATAAAATCTATAAAAAGATAAACCACCTAGCAATGGATTCCAGAAAGCACATGCAACAGAAGTTAGCTAGCCTTCACAGAATTACCTCCTCAATGACCCCAGTCTCCAATAAAATTCAGCCCTTTCCAAAAGCATGTAAAAGAAGATGTTTCACAGCATACCCTGAAGGTCAACAGCTCTGGGTCATTTTAAACCAAAGGGAAAGGGAATCAATTCACAAATCACTGCTTTCCAACAGACCTTTCTGTTTTAAAAAGGAAGAAGGGGGAGGACTGTTGTTTTAAATACCTCGTGTGATCATGTTCCAGTGTCAATTCAAAATAGGTAGGTGTGAAACTATTCTGGGCTTCATAAATCAAAACCAAGACTTTAAAACTCTGCCTGGAAATCAACACATAGCCAGGACAGATTTAAAATACAATGCTGTCATGTGGACTAGGAGGAGCACATTGCTCAATAAGCAAATTGTCACAACTTCTGCATCCAAAATGACTTAAGGGAGAGGATCTTGTAGCAGTCTTGAAGTGACTAAAGTATAGCTCACAATAGCAAAATCTGCATCCAAAAAGAAAATCTAGATCTTATTAGATGTGTCAGGGGAAAAAAAAAATGGTCATCCCAATCATAGCCACTCTATGATCAGGTAAAAGCAACTAGGAATAATTGACCACATCCTCAAGATGTGAACTCACATAATCAGACGTGTCCCCTCAATCAAAAATGCTAATATAAATCTTAACTAGTTTCACTTGCCATCATTACCTGAGTCTAGCTAGGTGATCTGGAATAGTGCTAACTCTCATCCACCTTCCTGCTTTAAACAGACACTGGACAAGATACTTGAATGAATATATCACCCAGTTTAGTTGAGATGGAGACAGAATTAGCTGTTACAAGTTTATGAAAGCGCTCACTTTTGTAACTCGTGTCCTCCCTACCCCTTAACAATGTTATGTACCTTCTGAATTAAGAGGTGACATGGGAAAGCCCTGTAGCCCTCTCCAAGACAGCCCTGGATCAAGGAATTACTGTCCAACGCTACCGTCTGGGACCTCTTAGAGCAGGGGTGGGCAAAATAAAGTCTGCAGGCTGTATCTGGCCTGCTAATTAATCCTATCTGGCCCATCGAGAACTGAGAAAGAAGGGCCGCACCTCACACCACTCCACTCTTGCTGCAGCCGGGCTGGGCAGCATTCAGACTCCTTCAGTCTCCCACCCCACAACCGTCTCCTGCCTGCCTGGCTTCCTGTTGGTGCTGTGGCTGCGCAGTCCTGCACTGCGGCCACCGACAGCCGGGCCCGTGAGGGAGGGGGCATGATGCAGCATGCTGAGTAGCTATCCTGCCCACCCACCTGTTGTGATCAGCCACTGCCACCGCAGCACCACTAGGAGTTGAGTCTGTGCTGATCACAGGTGAGGAGCTCAGCCTGGGGCAGCCACCCCAAACCCCTATCTCCCTGGCCCTCAACAGCTCACCAAAACTCATTAAGTGACCCTCCAGCCCAAATAATTGCCCACTCCTGTCTTAGAGAAATAAAAAGAAAAAAAACCTGAAAGCAAAGACATGAACATATATTACAATTGAACATGCATGATCAAGAGGATTAAGAAGCATAATAAATCTAATAAATCTCTGGGTGGCTCCTCTTTATCCCTTGCCGTGAAGAGATCAGCCAGCCCCACTAGAAGTACAGTTTCCATGCTACCCCCAACCTGATAAGGATGAGATTATCTGAGACATCTAGATACCAGAAGTTCTCAAAACTTCTTTAAAGATTAACCCAAATAGTATTTCCATGTCCCTAGCTAGTGCCTGCTTCACTCTCTGAAGTCAGCTCCTCCCTCCCCACTCAATCCTTGAAATGACAGGCAACTCTGAAAGGAAAAAGAAACATGATATAACACCTCACAGTAAGGAGACACAGATAAAACCCTACGCGCAGTGATAGCATCTGATGAAGTAAGCTCGCTGCTTATGAAAGCTTATGCTATACATCTCTAATTTAGTTAAAGGTACAAATCTACCCTGCCTTTTGCCTGACTTCAGACTAAGACAGCTAACTACTGCTTTTTGCTCAATGGAAGCTTTGCCATTGAAGTCACTGATTTCACCCACTGTTTTGTTAAAAACTTCTATCCTGTACCATGAAGATAGAGTAAGCCATATCCCTGTCAGTATCCGTCACGCTATCATAAGAGTAATAAACCACTACGTTACATAAAGGTAATTCTTTTTGCTATCAGAGCAAATTATTATTTCATCTAAATTCATTATTTCATCTAAAGTGCAGCATGTGACAGTGAAAAATGCTGTCTAATATCATTTAAAAAATCCTATCCTGTTTGGACAATGAAGTTAGGAGCTGTAATCTGGAAGTAGGTGGACATTTAAAATGTCTTCTAACACCACCTTTAAGTTTATACATCACAGCTTTCTATGGTGGTGGGCAAGGGATAGTTTAAGACAGAACTACATGATTTTAGCATTTAAAAATACTTCATTCCAGTTTTAAATCATGAAAGCTGAACAGCATTCCTTCTGTCTAAAGGCCTGAACTAACTTCACTAAAGCTCACAGAAAGTTTTCCAGGGGTTTCAATGAAAGCTGAATTGCTCAGGACCTGTCACTGCTTGATTCTAATTTGCTTATGTTAGTCCAGTATATCAGAGCAAAAGGATAACAAGCAAAGGTCATTCACCACAGAGATGCACAGACAGAACACAGAAACATTGTGAAATACTGATCATATGGTGGATCCTGTGATTCTACCATTTTGCAATTTCCTGAGGGCATTAACTGCATTGATCTTTAAATTCCACGGTAGCCTCTATTTTCCCAGCTAACCTCCAAATCTAACTTGATTACCCAGAGACCCTGGTGGTCACACAACAAATATGGGCCACTTGTCGAAATGTCCATTTTACAACACTGCTTTCAAACATTTAGCAGGGAACTTGTAACACATCTGCTTTTCATTAGCTAGCCATTCAATGTTTATTATTCCACATGTTAACTATCATACAATACTTGTGTGAAAAGTTCAGATGAACAATAACCTATTTATCATGTTTGAAAGATCCAAACCTGTTCTCCAAACTGACACTTCTTTGCAGTTGTCTGTATGCGTATGCTATAGCTTGACTCCTTAAACCAAAAAATTGGAGATATACAGAATCCTGCTGGGTCTCCGTTATTCTTACATTGCCTATTATATGACACCTTAATTTGGTATGTGCTACACATACACTGTAGTTCTCAGTAAGGTAAACTCTAAGGCTACTGAATTTATTACCAGCAAGTGGGAGAGGTGTTGCCAGAAGAGGACATTTCTTCAGTCCTGAATTATTAAAGAAATGTTAAGGACACTGAATTTGAGAGTCTCAGTGAAACCAGCGCTGATGTTAGCAGCAAAATTAAACATCCAGGGGCAAATTACCTACTAGCATAATTTCATTAAAGTCACTGGAGTTATGCTACCAGAATTGTTAAAGCAAAGGCACAAGGATATCTTTCAAAACAGAGTCACTGGCTACTGCCCAAAGCAACCCCAAAGCAAAGTGATTGGGAATTTCTGGACAGGAAATGGCTTAAATTCCAGCCCAATCTCTGACTCTATAGGAATCCAGGCAGGTCATTTGTCTAAAGTTTCTGTGGCCCTTCTTCACCTTTGTCCTTGGTTAAGCAAGTTGCATGTCCTGGACTGAAGTACCCATATTTCACCTCCTGTGACTGGGAGGGGCCATGTCTGCATAACAGCTTGTAGGATCAGTGGTCTTGGTGAAAGACATTCCTGCGATTTATTTTCAGGTGTTTAATTATTTTACTAGAGAAATGAAAAATTGATGTAGGCATCCCAATGTGGTACATTAAACAAGCTTTGTTGCACTAGTCATGTTACTGCTGTTATCAGTTAATTATAAGTGAACAAGTTTTAATTTTCACCTTGTCAGAAGGGCATGAACTGGAGTTATTCTTACATCCCTTTGTCCACCAAGTTTATTCAATTCCTTAAGTACAGTATTCCATTAGTGCAGCCACAAAGGGCTTTCTGAAAACCATCAGGTTCCTGCAGAAGGATGTATATAACAATACATAGATTAACTTCTATTTTTAGTCGATATTAAAATTTATTGAAAGTAAGTACCAGCTTCCCTCTAGTCAGCATCTTTCTCAAACCTTTAAGTTAAACCTAAAAATAAGTCAATAACTTCTTAATGCATTTCTCCTGGATTTTTGTTTTTTTCTCCCCTCTCTCCAAACTACATAAAAGTACCCAGTGGTTTGTGTGGTTGTCATTGTCTCCTAGAGGCAGCTGTTTGTTCTGTGATAAACCCTGAAAGGGGTCAAAAGGGAGAAATAGCACAAAATATTATGTACAGCAATTTAATATAGCAAGATAGCTATTTAATTTCAAATGTTGTTTAAAATAGCAAAGAGACCAAGTCATCCATAAATGCATACAGAAGACAAAAACCCATCGTTACACCTGCTGTCCCAGACACATGGGATCTGCAATTAGATGTGAGGATTTTCCTAGAGGAGAAATCTAGGCTGATCTGCTGGCTATCTGTAGCACTATGGATGAAAGGGACTTGGGGGTCAGGATTGATCACAAGATGAACATGAGCCTTCAATGTGATGCTTCGGCCAGTAAAGCAAGCAAAACGCTGGCTTGCATCCATAGATGCTTCTCGAGCAAATCCCAGGACATCATTCTCCCCTTGTACTCAGCCTTGGTGAGGCCGCAGCTGGGGTACTGCATCCAGTTTTGGGCCCCACAATTCAAAAAGGATGTGGAGAAGCTTGAGAGAGTCCAGAGAGGAGCCACGCGCATGGTCAGAGGTCAGGAAAACAGACCTTACGACAACAGGTCGAGAGCTATGGGAATCTTCAGCCTGGAAAAGTGCAGGCTCAAGGGTGATCTGATGGCCACCTGTAAGTTTGTCAGGGGTGTTCACCAGGATCTGGGGGAACGATTGTTCACCAGAGCGCCCCAAGGGATGACAAGGTCAAACGGTTATAAACTCCAGCAAGACCGTTTCGGGCTGGACATAAAGAAGAATTTCTTCACTGTCCAAGCCCCCAAGGTCTGGAATAGCCTGCCATCAGAGGTGGTTCATGCACCTACATTGAATGCCTTCAAGAAATTTGGATGTTTACCTTGCTCGGATCCTACGATCCCAGCTGACTTCCTGCCCTTTGGGCAGGGGGCTGGACTCAATGATCTTCCAAGGTCCCTTCCAGCCCTAATGTCTATGAAATCTATGAAAATATGTACTATCACACAGGCGGCGTAAGTTCAGTTCCAGTTCTTCAAGAAGGAAGACTGTTTCCACCAGTGAGTTTCACCACTATTGCAGCCC
>NW_005842744.1:438914-459390 GCF_000455745.1 Alligator sinensis
TGGCAGGGAAAACAATGACAAACAGGATGCTAGCATTTTTATCACCCTGCTCTCCAACTCTGACTAAAAAGCCTAAACAATACAGTGGTATATCATTAAAGACCACTGGCTCCTGCTGTACACTAGAAATTCCATTGTTGCTTGCACAGGTGATAGTGCAACAGAGGAATGCTTAAGGACAATGGTTGGAGGAGCAAAGGCCCCAGTCCATAAGAACTTTATTTCTTTGGCCACAGGTAGAAAAAACAGTTTTTGCAGACTGGGTGGCAGCAGCTCCCATCAATCTTGATTCCTCTCTAAGTTGGCACCCGGGGTTTGTGCCCTGCTCACCACCCATTCCTATTTATGCTACTGTCTTTGGCCACACACTTTCCTAATACACAGTGGTGCAGCAATACTGGCTACCTCAGCGCTGCATGTCATTTCATAGGAGTTCAATGTATAATTTGCTAAAAGCTTTAGAAACCTTCATACTAAAATGGTCTTTGAAGGTGCAACCTTTAAATACTGTCTCTACACAATTGATTCCCCTCCCTTCCAACAGACAAAACTCTGCTTTTTTTTTTCTTGAATTGCTTTTAGGTCCAGTTGAACTCCTTGTAGAAAGGCAGTTTTCTCCAGGGATCCATGCTGGGATCTTGCCCAAGGAAAAGGAACAAGTTTACTCCTTGAAAGAGTCTATTGCTCTACAGCATGAAAAGAGGCCTTCTTCTACACTTCAACTTAAATGCCCTCCTTCTCTTCCCTCTTTTTATAGAGCCAGTCACTCTCTAATCCCATTTTATGCTATACAAAAGAAAAGGTACGTTCCATTACACTTTGAAAGGCATAGTACCATACATACTAAGTATATACCAGGAAAGACCAAACTTCCTAACCCTTCTAGACAAAATCCAAAATCTTGACATAGCTAAGGGTTACAAAACAAACTTTCCAATGAGTAAGCTCCAGAGCTGAGGACCTGTATACAGCATCCACTACTACTCTTTTTTTCAAAATTCACACTAAAACTGCTCAGGGGCTGCATGCGGCTCAAAAGCTTAGTTTGGCCACTCCTGGCATATACTAATACAGAGCTGCTAGGAGTACTATATCTTCCTATGAGTAACCTATTACAAACAAAATCTGCACCTAATTAATGGGTCTAATTTAACAAAATTATGCAAACATAGGTACAGTTCCATTTGAGGGGAAAAGAATTTACAGCCAGGACTGAGGGAGAGACTGTATATTTAATTAAATGGTGGATAATTTATTATGAGACATGTCTGGGGCCAAAATTTAGTAGAATTCCAAAAACAAGAATCAAGATTGTCCCATTAAACAGGACAAAGTGTTTAAAAGCTCTTATAACTTCAGGACATAAACCAGAATGGCGGGTGTTAAAAAGAGGATGGTTTCCCTTGGACCACTTATTTTATAAAGGACCACTATGAGATATCTGGTACCTTCTGCAAATACAACTGGCAATGGCCATTAACAGCACCATGCCACCAGAATGGATAGACCTCTTGTCTAATCCAATTTCAGTGTTTCTACACAGGAGGATGTTTTAAGGCATAGTACCTTTATAAATCTGCTTTCAGGAACCATTAATACAGGTATCTACTGCTATCTCTTTTCTATTCAAATAATTTTTCCCCCTCAATTTTAATGAGGCAGTAATAATGGCTGCTTGAAGATCACTATTTGAGAACAGCCCTTAGCTTCTAATAAATTGAGAGCGATACCAAGTCTGTGAAGAAGAGACCAGATACTATCCTAAATCATTTGACACTAGTAGAACTTCAAAGGAATTAATCCTGATTTACTCCTGTGTAAGAACAGAAATAAATTACACTCCTGTGTAAGACTGCATTCTGCCTAGAAAGTGCCTACAGCAGAAAAAATCCTATTCCATCCCAACTAAGTTCCTACTAAAACACTGACATACAACATTACTTTTTGTGACTGAAGCTTAACACAAAGGCATGTTACAAAAATGGGTATCATTAGTATGGACTTGCTGATGGAATACAATTTTTTCCCCCAAAACAGTGAATTTTGTCATGCTTTCAGTTGCAAAAAATATAACTCTATGACCTTTTATTTACTTTAAAGAAGGTCGCTTGAATGCAATGATAAGAAAAAAAAGGCTGAGAAAAAAAAGGAATAATTTAACTCAATTCACACTGAAGCAATTCTGTCTAAATAGCAGATTGACTAAATTTCGGCTCAGTTCACTGCACTCAAGTCATGCTTGACAAAACACAGCCCATAACTAGTATCTTGTGGGGGAAAGAGAAACAAAAACTATCGAGTCTAATGAAAAAAAAAAGGTCCAGTTTGTGAAGCATGAGACAAGACACTGGAAAATACAAGTGCTTATAAACTTCAATGTCAGGGTAACAGATTGCTGGCACATTTAATTTCCCATGGAATAAGATGATACATACCTTATATGGAAACTTAAAACTTGAAATGTGTATTTTAGCTTTTTGCAACGATGCTGATAAGAAAACTGTACAAACCCTTAAAGGCCAGCAGCAGGGCTGTGGGGGGTGCAGATAGACCCCAAAACACAAATGTTAATCCTACAAATCCACATGTACAATTGAGACGAGAAGTCTATTCAAGGCTGCAGATGTACATGGGCCAATATTCTGCAGACTGAGCTTCCTAGACAGAACAAATATTAGATGAACAAAGCCAAAAATGATTCTAAAATGGAAACTATTACAGAAATATTGTGCTTTGTGTAAGACAGTGAGTCTTAAGTAACAAGGGGATAGCAGGGAGAAAGTTCACACAGTTCATGCTACAAAACAGAGCAATATGATGCGTCAGAGGCTGCATCCGCCAGAAAAGCTGAAAATAGAGACCATTTCAGGTGTCCAGCAAGCAGTTCGAAAACACTTTCATTCGTATCTCATATTTGGTGATTCAAGGTCTCATTTATCCTGAAACATTTGTCAAGAGAACATGCTTTAATAAATGATACCTGCTATTTTACCTGATTTCCCCAGGATACATATTTTGTTGATTGAATGAAGCGCTTTTGAAGTTAAGGTCACAACAAAGTCTCTCACAGACAGGTTTGTTTGTTTTTTAACCTTAAATGTCTTCAATTGCCCCAAAATCTTCATTAATAACTTTCAGGGATTGCTCCGTTCCAAGCTCCAGAAAGCATCACACAATAGCAGGGAGCTGGGGGCTCCTGCCACGCTGCAGAAGCAGGCTGAGCAGAAGGGCAGGTGCATGAGGAAACTAGCAGCCCAAATAAGGACTGGGAACTCAAGGGCAGCAAAGGACTTACAAGCCAAAAGGCTGGCACCTGTGGGCCGTAACTCACTAGGTGCAGGTGATAGCAAAACAGCCAGATGAAGGCACACTCCAGGGTGGGGAAGAAGGGGGAGGAAGAAACAGCATCTGACAGTCACTGAAGGGACCCCGGGAGAAAAAATAGCCTCTCCAGGAAGGAGAGGCTGAATCTCGGGGATCCCAGGCAAGAGCCGTCTCCCCCTGGAGTGGTGCAGTGCGAGAGAGCCGGGTGATGAGCAACCCAGCAGAAAAATCAATTACTCAAAGGGGAGGAGTTGGCCTTCCCCCAGCAGGTGGCTCATCTTAAAGGGACAGTACACCATTTCAGTAAGACTGTTAACTTAAGCCATAGAGGGCTCTGTTTAGTTAAGGCGTCAGCATGATTTTTGGTTTGGTATTTTAGACGGAGGTTTGTATATGCCACAAAATAGTCAATGGATTGTGGCTTAAATTCCAATTACGTTCTCCCCCACCAAAACTTCCCCTTATAGCTTCAAAGGGGGAAAAGGTAACCTTAATGTTCTGCTGTATACTGCTGTTACATACAGTTGTTGCTCACATTGGGAACAATGTATTCTGTGACATCCCAGAAAGTGTGAGGAGCACACATATTTTACAATGCTCATCAGCAATGAGAGCACCCAATTGGATGCTGTTAATTCTTCCTCTCTTGCCATTAAGCGTTCTGTACATTATTTGTATTACCAGATATTAGGAGTCCTAGTCAGGAACCTACTGAACTATGTACTGTATGACATAGCTTACAGAAATATTTTAGAAACATATGGTAGTATTAAAAGATTATTGATTCCACTCTTCATATCCTTTTACATGTAAAACCAGACTTCTTTAGTTACCATGTGTCCAGCCAAATAAGTCTCACAGGGAATGTAAATAACATTTTAGAAAATAAAAAGTGACCTTAAATAACTTTTTCATGTTTAGCAGTACAGTTTTAAGGTCTAATAGTATAAAAATCATACATGGCTAGAAATGAGCATCCTGTACTGCCGGCTTTCTACATGGATGGTCATCCTTTATGGCTCAGTAGCCTTGGTGCGTCATGAAATATCACCTCTTAAAACAATTGTCAGTAGTGGGGGAAAACAGTTTCAGTGTGTGAAATTGCTTAGATGCAACGACTAAGCCTGGCAGTAAAACTAATAGGTAGAATGCAAATGAATATTATCCAAATGACCATAAACATCATGTGAAAAATGTATTATCCAAGCTTTACCATTACCAGAATGTATAGCACCATGTCTTATATCACTATAAGCCTGTGCAGTGGGGAATAATTTATTCAGATAAAGTAAAAATAAGGGCACAAAGGATCAAACTCCATGTCTGTGTTCCAACAGCCATTATGGGTAATAAAATTACAGTATTCCAATTTTCCAGTTTACCGAGATCTCTACGCCTGTTATTTAGACCTCAAACCTTCAAAAAAGGATGTCTAAAGGATGCATGTAATTTTTTAAGACTGCAAGTGTTTCAGATAGATGCCATCTTCTATGTGAATAAGTACAAAATTAGTGCTCAGAGAAAAAAAATCTTTCAGAACAGATAAAAGTTAAAAAAATTACAGTAAATAGAATTTTATTTAATCTCAGCTCCTGCCAGATTAGCATTGCCAACAGTCACAGTTGAGCATATGATACAGTTATGTATTATTTACAATTTACAGTAGTGTATTTCTTCTCCAGAAAATATAAGTACAAAAGCTAAGAGTAAACAAATGAGGTACTGCAATTTGGATTTATTGTAAGCAAAAGCTTAAAGAAATAGTCCTTAGCAAACAATCAAAAGATCATATTAGGGAGGGACTAGTCAAATGGCCTAATTCATCTGGAAGTCGCCCACTAACTGCTACCCACCCAAAAATGTATTGCACAGTTCATTCAGACAGAAATAAAAAAAATAAATAAATAGAAGAGACAAACCATGAAGTTCAACTCTTAAAAAACACCCAGTGAAACCTGCATTCAAATATAGCAGTAGGCAAAACCTTTCTAGACAAAAGTCTTTTTCCCCCCTTTAAAAAAATAACTTTTAAACACAAAATAGAAGACAGTATTCAGTAGGAGAGAAAAGACTCATCACCAGATAACCCCTGATTAGCATCTCTTCCCAAGGCAGTTTTAAACTATATCCATGGTCCAACGTTGTCTTGCTGCTCCATTTGGGACCCTGAATAATAGTTTTTCCTTTTGTTCATTCTCAAAGGAGAACAGAGATGTGACCGTATTTCTAAGCAGCGTCGTCATGAAAGTTTTTACTATGACAATTTCTTCAAGATGGTCATAGCCATGACTGGAAAAGAAAAAATAAAAACGAGTAAATGAATTTCAATGAGAGGAAACTGCAAATATTTAATATTAAAATAAATCAGGGGATCAATTTGTCTACTGGCTACAGAAACGGAACAGGAGATGGAAGGATCTTAGGTTTGACATCAGGCCAAATAACTTCTGTGATTTATAAGCAAGTAAGACCTTTTCAGTGTAGGTCAATCAACTCAGATAAAAAATTAGCTTACCCACTTGAAACCAGAAAATACACTTGAGTATGATGCCTGGTTAAATAGAAATTAAAATATTTAGAAAGCAACTAAACTGTATTCCCCTTCTTTCTCACTTAGGCCAAATTCAAAACAATTCTTTCCTTACCCAATCATGGACCTAAAAACCTCCTTCCTAAATCACAATCTTGCTCTTTTGCACTGCCATCTTTTGTTATCACCAACCCACAGTCACGAACCAGCAAAGCACTGAAGCATGTACACACCCCAAGGAACACAAGTCCAGCTACATGCTGAAATCAACTCAGTTTTGGAGTACTTAGAATCTGAAGGAACCTCAAGATCTGGTCCAGTCTTCTGCAGATTTGTTACTCCTAAACCATCTCAGACTCACACTTATCTAGCCTCTTCTTGAAGACCTCCAATGAAAGAAATTTCTCCATTTTGCTGGACAGTATGTTCCTACTGTCCTAATATTTTTACAGTAAGGAAGTTTTTTGTTTTTGTTTTTTAGATTTGAACACATTTTTTTCTCTAATTTAAAAATGATTGCTTTCAATGCTATATGATTCCTAAAAACTGTACAAAACAAATAATATGAAGTTCCCAATACTGACTTTCTTCCAAACCTTCTCATACTTTAATGCCACCAGATCCATAGTCCTGAACTGGTTAAGCACAAACCACACACTGTCTAGAAAGTATGCAAGAAGTTCAATTTGAAATTCAGCATGTTTAAGGGCTTTGCTGGATCAAGACCCACACTTAGAATTTCATTATTTAAAATGAGAACTACTTCATATTTATATGGTATAAAATTCCATTTGGAGCATCACAGTTTTGAACATACTACAGGAATCCAACTTACCCATTTATTCAAAGAACCCAGAAAATGAAAAAAGCAAAAGTACCAGCAAAACAAAGCTAAGTTCAATATATTTTATTACTACAGAGGATTTGATTCAAAATTTCTGGTTAATCTTTTCATGCCTCTGAGATGGTGTGGATCTGAATCTCTCTCTCAAGACTCAAATTGTGTACAGATTACACAATTTAATCATTTAAGGCTTCCATCTGACAAACTTAGCTTTGTAAGGAAAATAAGTAACAGGTTTTGTTTAAGATATATTACATGATTTTAGTGCAAAGAACATTTAGCAATTCTTTATGAACAAAAAGCAGGCAAAAAAAGGGGAAAAATAACAGAAGAACAATGAATATTATGCCACAGATGTGACCTTCAACTGAAACACCAAAGTATTAGACTTCACTCACCCACATGCTAACTAAGGACAGATTGATGAAATATTCAGAAGATACCACTGCGAGGTGAAGTAAACTACAAAGCCAGGAAGAAAACAGCTTGTTGGACTACTTTAACACTGCAAAGATGAGCTCAGTGGTCATCTACTACTTGCATATGAGGCTGACAGGATTAGACAAAACACCGCAGTAAATACTTTAAGCACACTGAAGGAGATTAAACAAACTTGGACTCTTTATAAAACTTGCCTGACCCACTGCTGATGCCCATAATATTGGTAAGGAAAGGAGAGACACTAAACTGGCAAATAATTACAGCCAAGTATCCTCAATTTAATGCTGTTAAATCTAAATTCTTTTAGTAGCAAAATGCAACGACAAATTATACTTTTAAAATGTGTAAACACTTCCATCACATTTTGTCTGAAATAGAAGGTGTGACACACATATTCAAAGTAGTTGAGATTTATGTTAAAAATGTACATTCACACTCTAACAACTTTATTCCCCTTTTAGAGAAAATGTTAAGTATTTGATCTTTTCAAACACGTACATGATTCTATCAGTTAAAAGCCCTGTATTTCAGATGAGGAAAGTAACATGTGTGAGTATTTTGTGCAATCCAATTAGCCTAAAAATATTCCTCTCTTACATACAAGTACATCAGCTAGGTTAGTAAACATCAAATAAGTAGTACACCAGGCATAGTACAGTAATGAGCAGTTAAGGATAACGAACTGCTTGGTATTAAATTGACTGTACAAGTCACTGTCCTAAAATAAATCTGAAACGGTTCACAATACAGATCCACCTTTTTGCTTCAGTAAAACAGACTGAAGAATTCTGAGGATGGTCAAAGAAGTGTGTGTATAGAAATCCACAGTTAATGTTGCACACAGGCTTCCACTATAAACCCAATTTTGCCTCCCTAAAATGCACAAATGTGGTTATATTTACCTCAAAAAATTATGTACTAGATCTGAAATCAAAACAGCTTTGTTGCACAAAACCTGAAGTGAACTGGAAAAGGCATTGCTGATCCCAAATGGTTAGGCTTTTTTGTCATTTCAGAAAATAAATGAAAAGGCCTCAGCATGTGAAACATTTCGCCAGATGCCACAAGGAGATAATGCCCAAGAGCAAGTTTTGTTTGATTACAGTCACCTTACAGAAGGTAACAAATGTCTTTAGCATCAACAGTACAGAATGTGCAGTATGAGAGATCAAACACCTGGGGGAGATTTAAATTTTCAGTGAAAGTAAGTCGGTCTCTACTTGCATAGGCAGAATTCAAAATGTGACCCTATCCATAGAGGGACTCCTTATTGGCAAAAATGCAGTTTTTCTAACTAAGAGCATGAGAGGAGGCTTTAGTTAATCCTTTCCTTTTAAAAAAATGAAAACAAGTGCAATGGTAATTATTTCAGGTGGTGTGATGGAAGCACTTTCACTGCAAGGAAAGGTTAGCTGGGATGTGTCATTCTTTTTTGTTTTACTAGTTTAAGCACACATTTGGAATTTGAAATGTATTGCCCAAGAAATTTACTGGAGCGGAACAGTCAATGTCAAAGCTGGTTTTAAAGTATGCTAAAGTATTCAAGATTACAAGGCACTACTCCAAAAAACAAAACAAAACAAAAAAATCTAGCTGCTTGTGTTCAGCTTGTTTCAACAATAGTTGAGCATCCGAGCAGGAAAAATAGTAGGTTTTTTTTAAAGTATGTTTCTCATGGAACAATGTAGTTTATCAATGTAATTTAACTAATTACTTGCACTGAAACAAAACTTTTAAACCTTCTTGTAGTCTCTCTGAAAGTATCAGCTACATTCAAAGCCAAAGGGGGGGGGAAGAAGAGCTCAGACCAGACAAAAACAGGAGTTGCATTTAAACTCTTAAATATTTTATTAATCTGGCCTACTAAAACAGGAATGAAAATAAGAGTTCAGACAAGGTGTAATGAAACTATTTTCACAGCCTTAATAAAAGCCATTACACTACTTGTAAAATAGTAATGATAATACAAGGAGTGCTTGTGCTCTTATGCAATACCATCTTGCTTCTTTGCAAGCATTTTATAATTCATCTACCAGAAATGTTATTGCAAATCGAAACACTTGTCATATAATTCCTTAATAAGCTGAAAAACTGGCCCCAAAACACTATTAAAGATGCTAATACAATATGGCTTTTATTACACCCTCCCAAAACCTAAACCTCCCTATGTTTAGGTGATATAGTCCATACTGAGAGAGTGGGGTGGACTTTCAGTGTCAGTTTTTAAAAACACCAGACTTGCTGTTTATGCACCAAGCCAGGGATTTCATGAAAAGGGATACATTTGTATAGGCTAGTTTCAGCAGTATTCCTCACTGATAGTTCAGCTCTAGTACAGTTCTCACATTCCCCTTTTTTTTTTTCTTTTTTTTTTTTTTTGGGGGGGGGAGGTTGGTCCTTGTACCAATGCATAATAAGGGCAGGGAGGATTGATAGCTAAGATTTTTAATTTTTTTTTCCTGGGGGGAGGGAGGAGGGATACCTCAAAAACAGCCAAGTGTTTATGGCACTAACTTATGGAGGACCCAAATCAGAGCAAGGACTTCAACCTAGGCCTCCCCTCCACATGCCAGGTCAGTGCCACAGCCACTTGTTTCGACTAGTCAGGGTGCTTTGACTAAAAATTCTACTGCAAAGCTGAAAGACCCCGACAAAACTTTCATTTCCTATAAGTTCCAGCCAAAACATTTTGTTCTGACAAATTAGCATTTTATGACGAAATGTCGTTTCATCAGACAATCTCTGACCCAATCTAAATAAATGTGTTAAGATGACCATCACCAACAATGGAGCTGCTTCAATCTAATAGTGAGAAGTGTTATGTATATCAATATACATAATAGTTATGTATATCAATATCTCTATAATTCTTCCCTTGTCATAATCTTAAACTGATTGCTACCATATGAAGTCTTGTAAAGCAATACATTCTAGCAATCTAATCTTTGCTCATATATTCATCCTGCTTGTAAGACATACCAATGGTCGAGCATCTTCTCGTTCCAAGATCTTTTGGGTTTGGTCAGCAGGGAACTTCAACACTGTAGTTATAACCTTTGCCATTGTCTAAAGAAAAAAAAAATTATGATTTATAACCAACTAACTTCACAAGCATTAAAAGAGGACATTAAACTTTTATATAACAGTTTAAAAAGCATTAATAAAAGTACGGAATAATATACGTCTTAATATTTTTGCTATGCCTTGCACTGGCTTTGCTAAAAATATTAGTTTCACATTTCATTTACATGACAGATAGCATATTATGTTAATTCTATGGGACCCAAGAACCAACTGCTGCTACCCATATAACTCTAGAAGACACATTAACCCCTTTAATAAAACACAACTATGTCACTAAATACTCAACTCTTAACACAGGTTTTTCCCTAAGAAACCTCTCATCTGTATGCCAACTCTAAAAATAACTCATCACCAGAAATATTGCTTTTAGGAGCTAACTACATTTTATCATACCTATATACTGTAAAAGAAACTCAGAAATCTATGCTACTGTACTAATATGTTAGGTACAGAGCTTCAGCTCAGTGGAAATATACTCCGCAGGTGCAGCATGCTGCATTTAAATAGCAAGTACTTTATCTTCTCAGAAAAGATGTTATGTAAATAGAAAACATAAATATGTATATACCCTCTGTACAGGGTGGACAAATAATTCCTTCCATTTGATAGAGGAAACACAAAAGGCCTTGTCAGTAGTTACACAGTACATGACAGAGCCAGGATGACAACTCTCATTTGAGAATTTAAATAATTGACATATTCCCAAGGCAAGAAGGAAGAAGCACTTGCTTTTTCCTTTTATTCTGAACAATAGTAATGAATGCGGATGGGCAGGCGATTTTACAGAAAAGGTCAAGGACTTTTCCACTTGACCCATGGTGTAGCTCTAATTGAACAAGCTTGCAAAGGAGATAAGATTGCTGTCCATCAACTTCTGTGGTTTCCCCATCAGTCCAACAAGTGAAGTGATGAAGGAACTACAGAAACAGAAGAGATAGCTAGAGAACAGGTGAAAGAGTAGGCCACACATGTAGCAAGTGCACATCACAGGTAGCTTTTATCTGGTGACGAAGTAAAAGAATTCCCCTTCTTAACATTTCTATTTAATCAGCTTAAATTTTGTTTAAACTTTTTTCAGCCCTAATGATGTTTTTTGAGTTCATCTAATGGAGTTTGCAGATATACTGGGGGAATGTCTCCAATGCCATAAAATAGCATCACTCTCCTCTAACTTTTCTTGCTGAACTCCTCATCACAACTACTTGTATCTGAAATATCTCACAGAATGAACTCAGGATCTGCCCACACTCTCATAGGACAACTACCTCTGAACCCCTCACTTTCAAGCTTACAACAGGACACAATGGTATGCAAAAGTTAAAGAAAATATACATCCATTGCAAATAATACAGCAAAGAACGTATACATGTGTGCCAACTCAAACAGACATTCTTAAGACACTCTTTCCTGAAAATGTCCATTTTGTAATCTATCACTAGCAAGGCCTTGAAATTCTCCAAGTTCTTGTGGTCACAAGGGAGATTTAGAAATAAAAGTTTCAGAACCATGAAGTTACGCATGTAGAATACAAGCTTGCAGGGATTTCAGAATTTAAGAATGTATTCTTTAAAACAGCAAAATGTTTACCTTATTTAGCATTCTGAGTGTACTTTACTAGAAAAAACAGGTAAAGCAGACAATAATCCCTTGCTTTCACATACCCATAGTAATGGCAGTCTTACTGAAACAGCATATATTTTACATTCCAACTGACTATCAACTCTTTTAAGAAGCAGAGAATATTTACAGATGTCCTCATCAATTTTCTAAATTTCCTAAAAATATCAGTGTGCCATTAGTTTCCCTATTTCCAGCCTGCTACGACTGGAACAGAACTGCTGATCACTGATGAAGTTCTCTGAAACTTTTAAATGATTCACTTCCATTAGCAACAATTCCAATAGGATTTCAAAGTCCCAGACAACGTTTAAATGTAGAAGCCAGTAACAGCAGAAAAAGCATATCCAGATTCTCAAAGGAACATCTGCATGTATTTAGCTATTTCAGAAGTGCAAGCTGGAAAACAAGAAAAACTTGGAATAACTGTGACATAACATCTTCAATGGTAGCACTTGCAAAGCTGCTTGTGTCTCACACCATAGATGTCCACATAAGACACAGAAAACACATGAGGTCAAAGCGACTCACACCCCAAGGAACAGACTGCAAACTACATAACAGAATTGCAAGGCGGAGCATCTGCAAGGGCAATCCTGTAGATTTCTATGAGAACCAAGCTCTTAGCATACCTAATAAACAAAAATGTAAAGCAATGCAGTATATTTGGTTAGCTCAGGTGTCTATATAAATGTTGAGAATGTTATTTTAATACCCCCAAGAGTGTTTCTTATGAATCTCACAGTCCAGATAAACTGAACAAGGTTCATGTCTGGAAAAGCTTAGAAGGTATTTTTCGCACATGTAATAAAAAGGCATCAGAATAAAACAAGGTTAGGTGTGAGAAAGGAAAGAGTAAAATTACATGACTCCCTAGCAAAGGTGTATGCTCAGCATGACGGAACATTTTCAGTTTAGGATAAAATGTGCACATATATAGTACATAGTGTATGTGGAAACAGATGTTAAAGACAGATTTGGCTATTGGCTTGACTAAGCTTGTACGGTCAGTTTCTCATGGGAGAGCTGTTCTCCCAGGAAAAACTATGACTGCACGGATGTTCAGGCTTTTCCCCCCCCCCCAACAGTCAAAATGGCCACTCCACAAAAAAACTAACCTGAAAACAACCATGGTTAAATCACTCCCAGGAGAGTTTCTCCTGAGAGAGCAAGCGTCTATATATGCTGTGGCTTCTCTCAGAATAGAACACCATATCCCTGTGGCAGGAGGAGGATTCTGGAGGACAGTATTCATTCATCGGACTCTGGTGCTGCAGCAGGAAGCAGAATATGCTCCCTTCACAATCCTCACGTTGTGTTGCAAGGAAGCACAGGGTGACGATGGGCAGTTTGGGGCAGCCCATCAGGGTATGCACTGCTGCCATCTGTTGCCAAGTAGACTAAGAGAGCCTGCAGAGCATGCTGAGATGTGTGCACAGACCCCACCATCAGCACTGCAAGCTCTTCACTTTTCAGGGCCTCAGCATTTGACTATCTGTACCCACAACTCTGGGTGAAGTTTCTTTACCAAGAGAATAAACCTGAGGTCATTCTCCCAGATTATTTGAGTGTGTGTACATAGCCTAACAGTGTCAAAAAGGTACACTGATTATTTTAGGCAAACTGAGACTTAGGCTTAGAAGTAACGAAGTTGAAATGTGATAAAAGCTAGGGTATGGACATACAACACTAGTCTCACTTATATTGGTTTCCATACAAATGAAAGTTACATACAAACCAGCAACTAGATTTCAAGCAGTAGTTTCCTGCAAAAAAAAAATGCTGCTATTGCAACTTACCACCAGGTAGCAAATTAACCGAATGTTCGCACGGAATAACATGCTATCCTAGGATGTAACTGACTAGAACTCTAGACACATCATCTACATTCTCGTACAACTTAGCAATGAAACTCTTGATTTCTTGTTGGGCAACCTACTACTGAATGTAAATGTAGCTCCCAAAGCTAAGAAATTTGTTGCTTTAAAAATTCTCTCTAGCCATTTATTTGAATTGAATGAATTCCCTTTCTCAATTATATTAATTTTAAAATAATACCTTCCTCAGCAGTTGTAAGAATTACACATCTGTCTCCACTTGAGTATAATTTATTTTCATTCTGGATATGCATATGATTTTAGGATCCATTCTTGAAGGCAGGCCTCTTTTGGTTAAGAGAGGTTCTCCCCCCACTCCCCCATCCCAGAATTAATCTGTTTGAACTGAGGACAGAAGCCAGATCCCTCAAATCAATCTACCATGTTACACAGTATTGTATATTGTATGCCAGATAGGAATTTTGTGCTTATCTCAAATCACAGATAAAATATATGGCTATTAGTTTTCACTGACAAATTCTGCAGCTTCATTCCTTGCCAGAAAAATCATAAAACTAAGCCTAGTTTTAGTGCGCTACTACCACAAAGCTAGCTCACATTTTCAATTTAAAAGTCCCAAAATAAGCATTGTAGTATCTTGGGCACCAAGAAGAAACAATTTTAATCAGTAACACACATTACTGGAGCCATGCTAAATACAGTTCAAGAGTTAAAATTAATCTAAAGACATTTCATATTAAACTTTAAAAGCAGATTTGTTAATCATACTATAGGAGTTGTCTGCTGCTATCTAATACAGTGTTTCCCAAACTGTGGGCTGCAACCCAAAAGTGAATTGCAAGAATATATGAAAGGGTTATGAACAAACTTTAAAAATGGATTCTCCTTTAAAGGAAAAGAACAGGGAAACCATGGATTTTCCTTTACAGGCTGACAGAGTTCCAGCCTGAGCTGGGGCTGCTTAGGGGCCCCCCACGAGACACACCCACCTCCTACCCCACACACAGGAGGGGGCTGGGGAGCAGTGGGTTGGGAGCGAGGGGCACTGGGTCAGGACTGGCCACTGATGTTTACAAATTGGTCCTGGTAGAAAAAAGGTTGAGAACGACTGGTATAAAACTGGTTTGGAGTAAACTAAACTGCTTACTAGTCACTAGATGCTACACTGTTTTCTAAAAGACATACCTTCTTGTTTGCAACAATAAACCCCTAAACCCCCTAACAACAGACTTTAAAATAATATGTGCAGGCAGTAAGTTGCATACACCTCTAGCATTTAATAATTTCAAACATTCAAGTAGGAGAATAGTACAATGGTTTAGTGGTAAATCTAACTTCTGAAAGAATCGGGTAGGGAAGTTTTTATTCCGACAAGAGATTTATTTTTTGGTAGTGTTGTTGTTTTGTTCGTTTGTTTTTATTAAAAGTAGTTGATAGTAAGGAACAAAAAAGAAAGGAATAAAAGGCACAGAAGAATTTAAAAATTATAATTTGAATATCATTTTGTTTAGAAAAGTACGATATTTTATATGGGGCACTTAAAAGGAACAAAGTTGATTACTTTAGTATTCTAATAAATTCTTACTACTGTAAAGCTTAAACATTAGTCCCAGCTAGAAACATAACAAAAACCAGAAGAACTACAGAGAGGAAAGGTATTTCGTCTTAAAAAAGGAAGATATCTATCTACATAACAGAAACATTTTGCTTGGACGATCAACATTTAGACATCTTTTTTCAAACCTAGCCAATTTCTAAGCATAGGGGTTGTTACTAGATACTAGAAGCCCAACTTCATAACGAATTCACTGGCTGGCAAATTTAGTATTCAATCTTTTACTTCTGCAAACAGCAAGGACTACTCAAAATGTAACCTCTCAGAAAAGTTACACACCCATGAGATGTGATGTGCATAGGTTTTAGAGAAGATATGCTGTAAATTCAGAATGACACATGAGACATAATCCAATACATTTATTATTGCTGGCTATGGTATCAAAACAACATCGCAATATTAATGGCCAAAACACAAAGACAAAACTCCCTATTGTTCAATTTCTGGCCCTACTGGTAAAATGAGTACCAGCAACCCCCACTCCACTAGTCAAGACACATTACGCTAGCAAAACATTTGTGGTATGGCGTAAACTACTCCAGAGTAAGCTATACAGGCAAGAATGTATTCTTTGCTGGTTTAAAAGTACCTACACTAAGGCTTTTGTCTGCATGGCTATTTGCTTAGGTTTGTAACTTTTTCCATATTCATAAACCTACATAATTATGCTAGCAAAACTTTTACTTGCACGCTAGACCTCAGAACAAGCACTGAAAGCCGCTTATAGACCATCTACAATAGTGCTTAAAACTTATACAGCAAGAGGGAAACATTCTAGTCTAACTCCAAACATATAAGATTCCATACCTTTGTCTCACGGCCCATCATATATTCAAACAGGACCTTTCGTAAGTATTCAAACTCAGTAGGCTCTCCAAAGAGAGAGACATCAGCATGGCAAAGATTCCCATCTGTGTAAACATAAAAAAAAGAAGTATAGTGAAAGTAACTCATCTTAGATAATTACTCTCATCTAGCAAGTGACTGGAATGAAATGTTATCTAGAAAGGATCCACTGTAATGAACAGCACAAACATGTCATGTCTAAAATTTAGTGAACACCACCAATACAATACACATCTAAAATGTAGTAGTCAATTCAATGCATCTGAAAACGCAAGTAATTGTCAGCACGTCAACATAAAAGTATTAGATACTTTCTTAATTTTCCCCTTTTATTTTTGATCATCTTATAACACAAGCAAGTCAATTTAGATGCTGCTGCTACTTTACTTCCAAAGCTTGTGCTAGTACAACCTGAATCAAGACATTTCACTAACCATTTGTTTACACTTAAGAGTAAATATACAAGACATTGGCCTAAAGGAATTCCAAATATAAAGGGTCTCAAACAAGTCTGTGTAATACTGACCGTCTGCAAATGCTACTAAAGTGTTTTCTACTGATCTTAATGTCAGTAAATTCCTCAGAGGATCAGACTTTCCAGTGAAAAGGTTTCATTTCAAACAGATGATAAAGTTTAATTAACTATTTTAAAGGACTGGGGAGAAAAAAAGACAAGCAAAAGACAGGATCGGGACTGGTAGTGGGGAGGGGGAAATGAGGCATATAAAACATACCTCCAGCAACTTCATATTGTTTCCAGTAAAGTGCTCATAATAGTATCTGCACTACACTAGAACCTAGAAGCCCCAGGAGCACATACTTCAGAGCCTTTTTGCACTAGGCGCTGCACAAACATGGAGTAAACAGATGTACTCTACCCCCAACTAGTTTACAAACCCAGCACAAGAGAAGAGAAAAAAAATGGATATGGAGAGGAGCACAAGAAGGCATAAGACAATGAATGATTTCAGCACACCTGACTTCACAAGTTGTTGGGTTCTGGGCTTTGTATTTGCAGCAGTGGAGGGCTCTACGGTGCTTAAGATAAGATAGCTTTGCAGATGTTTACTGGAAGCCTCCCAACCCTATGCAGGACAGCATGGAAAAAACCCCACAAAAGTGTCTGCTTTGATAAGAGGCAAGATCATTGGCCAGAGGCAAAAGTCAACATTTAAGTATTAAATGAAGAATGACAAATGTGGGATAGGCTATGAAGAGCTCCCTTCCCTGGAGAAAGTCAAAATTTTCTGGTTAGGAAGTTTTTGAACAGTTGTTCAGATCTTATTTAAGAGTGTATACTTAGTTTTTATAACATCTATAAGATCCTTTTACTTGCATCCTAATGATCTGTATCAACCAATAACTGCTGAATTCGCACGTAGGCAACATCTCGGTCTTGCTATTAAATGTCTGTATCTGAGCATGGGCTTTCAAATGTCACCTATCAGCTTCAAGTGTATGGATAAACAGTAGAAAAATCACAATCTCAGTGTTAAACGTGCTGGAAATATTTCCATCTTCCTCCTCTGCCTGAAATTTACTATTTAGAGACATATCTTTTCCAAAATAAATGCTTCCTGGCTTTACAGAGCTTACTCTGTAATTGCTCATCATTAGAAAAAGGATGTGCGCCAGATTGTCTAGATAGTGCCTCTTCTAATCCATTCCAAGCATCATTCCCTGGATTAATCTTAGCCAGCTTTTTTAAAGTATTACTTCACAAGGGAGCGAATCCAAATTTACAAACAGCAGAACTCATTCAATTACAGGAACAAAGACAGTACCAAAACTACTAATTTTTTAACATCTTGCATTTAGGTGCATATTCTGCATTATAAATGACACTTATTAATGAACAAATCATTAAATCAATCTCTAGGAGTATTCTGCTCCCTTGAATCATTTTAATCAAAAAATTAGTGACAGATGAAAAATAAGAAAAAGAAAATCAATATTATATATATATATATATACATATATGCGCGCACCCAGCATACATATGTTGGTTTTATCTTTTTCTTATTTTATTTATATATACACATATATACACACACACACAGATATATACAGATATCTAGATATAGCTATCTATATATAGAGATATAGAGATCCATCTATCTACCTACCTACCTAGAGAGAGAGAGAGAGAGACACACACTAGTCTACAGCTGAAATATACCAATAAAAACCATAAGAATAAATTATTGGTCCACCTCAGGACCTTGGACCATTTTAACTATACCATTTTCTAGACTATTAGAGTTACTGTTCATCAGCTTTTATTCTAGAAGCTTCCAGAAACTTCTTTTGAAAAAAGTCCAATCCTGCCTAGTTTTGCCCAGCCTTCAGTTGCTGTTGTCTTGTTTGGCTGCCTCTGTTCCTGTGACCTTTCCTTTGTTTGTATTTGACTCAGACACCAAGCAAAACTGTGCCTTAGTCCCTCAAGTGCATCCCTTAGATGACAGGCCTGGCTTCCTGCAGCTGTGCTGGATGCAACCATACAAATCAACTGCTCTTAGACTGCATCCTTATGTACAGCCTCACCCTCTCCCTCCCCTTGTTTATCTGCTGTGTTAAACAAACTGGCCCCAAGGTGTTTAACACATTAAATACTTTTTGCTTTAGGGACCTCTGACAACAACTGATTAAAGGGCTTCTAAAGCAACCTCTTCAAAACTAAGTTGTGTTCAATTACCAAAGGCAACAACACATTTAGGAAAATAGGCTAATGCAACATGCATATATCTTGTTTCCTGAACTTAACCTTTCTGTGCACACTGAAGGCGGGCCCAGTTTATCAAACCTTTGACTTGAGAGGCTAGCTGACTTGGTGAATCTTCTTCGTCTGTGTGCACCTGCCAGCTCTCTCTAAGACTCCCTGACCAGTTTCTGGCCACTCACTCAAGCCTTAGTATTTCTTGGCTCATGGTCCATGCTTTAGTGTTCCCTTTGATCTTACGCTTCTTAGCTTTGGCAAAACAGCTGTGTCAAGATTTGGTCCCAGAAGTCAACTCATCAAATCTATAAATCTGGCTACTACATCTGAGTACCTGTTAGGATGCTATTTAAATTGGCCATTGTTTTGCCTTTTCTGCTTGCTGCATTAACTCATTTTAATCCACCTCGGAAGTAGTTAAACCAACACATGCACACAGAGGAATGTACCACTTTCTTAAAAAAGAATTATACTGTGGCAAATTGGGAAATAGATATTATACCTGTCCCCGGTAAACTTAAATTCTTGAGACAGGGACCATTGTATCCCAATTGTTCCACACCACACAAGGGCACACAGGATTGCCATAAAACAGCCTCATGAGATCACAGTTTCACAATCAATATTTTCACATTGTGTTTAGGCGATTGCTGCACTTTTTTTTGTTTTCAATATCCAACTGCAGATAAGATACAAAAGTTCTGGGAGCCCTAGCAAAAAGGTCACAAGGCTCCCAAAGTACTGACGTAATAACATTGTAAAGTTAATAATAAACCTGTATTGTAAAATTCTGATTCATTCAGGAACTGCTTGACAGTAGAGGTGCATGAAGCAGACAGTATTCGATTTGGATTAGGACTGATTCGGGGGGCAATGATTCGATTCGCTGATTTGGATCACTGTCCCACTTCGATTCGGCCGAATTTGAATCTGAAGATTCAGTTTCAATTCGGAGAATCGGCAATTTGGCCATAGCTAAACTCAGCTGTATATGTTTTTTCTACATACCTCAAGGTACCAGGTGCGGCTCGTGATGATCGGATGGATGGAGCATCCCGCGGGGAGGGAGGGGGGGGAGTGTAGGGTGGACTCCCTGTGTGCTTGGCAGCAGACCAGGAAGTGGACCAGAAGTACTTCTGGTCCGCTTCCAGGTCCACCGCTGAGAGCGTGAAGGACCTCCTACCGCACCTGCTGGCTCGGCAATCAGCTGTGAGGGGACCCTGGGTTCCCCCCCAGACCCAGGACGGGTCCGCCACCGAAAGTGCGGGGGACCTCCACGCCCCGTGCTCCCATGAGGTGCTCCATCTGCACCACCCATGCCTGGTCCCTTAAGTTATGTAAAAAAAAAAAAAAAAAAAAAAAATTACAGCTGTGTCTATGGCCGAATCATCAAATCTCTCCAAATCTCATTGGAGGGCTCTGATTCAGTTCAGCAAAATTAATGGGTTTCCTGATTCAATCTGGATTCGGAGAATTAGTGTTTAACACCGGAAAATGCAAGGTTCTCCACCTTGGGAGGAAAAACCAGCAGCATCCAAAGAGACTTGGGGGTCATCACTGACCACAAGATGAACATGAGCCTGCAATGCGATGCTGCGGCTAGGGAATCGACCCAAATCCT
>NW_005842744.1:460049-483934 GCF_000455745.1 Alligator sinensis
GATGAACATGAGCCTTCAATGTGATGCTGCAGCTAGTAAAGCGACCAAAATGCTGGCTTGCATCCATAGATGCTTCTCAAGCAGATCCCGGGACATCATTCTCCCGTTGTACTCGGCCTTGGTGAGGCCGCAGCTGAAGTATGGCGTCCAGTTTTGGGCGCCACAATTCAAAAAGGATGTGGAGAAGCTTGAGAGAGTCCAGCAAAGAGCCATGCGCATCATCAGAGGTCAGGAAAACAGACCTTACGACAACAGGCTGAGAGCTATGGGACTCTTCAGCCTGGAAAAGCGCAGGCTCAGGGGTGATCTGATGGCCACCTAAGTTTATAAGGGGTGATCATCAGTATCTGGGGGAACAATTGTTCACCAGAGTGCCCCCAGGGATGATGAGGTCAAACAGTTATAAACTACTGCAAAACCGTTTCAGGCTGGACATAAGGAAGAATTTCTTTACTGTCCAGGCCTCCAAGATCTCGAATAGCCTGCCATCAGAGGTGGTTCAAGCACCTACACTGAACACCTTCAAGAGTAAACTGGATGCTTATCTTGCTGGGATCCTATGACCCCAGCTGACTTCCTGCCCTTCAGGCAGGGGGCTGGACTCGATGATCTTCCAAGGTCCCTTCCAGCCCTAATGTCTATGAAATCTATGAAACTGGCTGACAAATCAGGCTGAATCTCCTCCGAATCGAATCAATAACCGAAGCTTCGCACAGCCCTACTTGAGAGCTCTGTTGTACTAAATTGGACAAAATATGGACAACGTTCAATGATAAAACTCACACAATCCTGCATGTTCTATTGGATAACGGGCCTAAAAGCTTTCAAGCAATCTAATATGGGTTTTGGGGGTTTTTTTTTTGTTTTTAAAGAGAACTATTTTCCTTTCTTTAATCTGAAACAACTTCTCCTTACCTCTGTAAGGTGTTCCAACTGTTGTAACATACGTATTCTTCTCATAGTTTTTCAATCGATCTTCCAGGATATGAATCTAAACAGCCAACAGTCAAAAAAAAAAGCAGTGCTTATAAACAACAAATTTAAGCTTAAAAGTTTAACAGAATGGGTTTTATTACCAACACAAACATTTCAACTTTGCATAAGAACAAAAGGACTGGAAGGGGGACCCTGAATCATGGAATTCCATCACCTGCATTCACAGGCAGTCATTTACTGAAGGATTCCCTGAAACTGCCACTTCATCTCTCTCATATAACTACAAGGCACAAAACTACAAATGCCAGGAAAACCTTACAACATGTCACAGAGAAGAGCAAGGGAGACAAGGGCACTGCTAATGCAGTGGACTGCACTACACACTGTGGACAAAGGCCAAAATTCCCACAGTCCTTGCCAATTTGACCTATGGAAAATATTCCTTTCTTATATGTAAGCAGGATGCACTTACTGTCTGTAAAGGAATGCTAACCGTTGTGTCTGGTACTAAGCTCTTAAGGCAAGTACAAGTGTGCAAAACATGCACTTTTTAGATTAGCTATTAAACAATATTGTATTTATTCTAATATAAGACAAGTAATGGTACTGTAATACAAGGCCAGGATGTGGAAAGGCCAGAGCAAGATCTAATACCCTCTCCTGGTGCCAAAAATGTTGATGGGAACTTTTTTTTTTTTTTTTTTTTTTTTGGGGGGGGGGGGTGCAGCTAAAAAAAAAAAATCAATCTTTTTTTTAAACATTAAAAAAATTGCATTTTTTAAATTTAAATCAGATTTTTTTTATTTAATTGTATTTTTTATTTAATTGTTAATAAGCTTTTCTAAAAAAATAAGCCTATATAAAGATAGTTTTAACTGAAGATACGTTAAAGCTCAAAGATATCATCTTAGAATAGGGATTATAACTTCTAATTATATACTAACCTTTTTAGAAAAGTTTTATATATAGGTCACAACAGGTCATGGACTATATTAGGGGCCCAATCTTACAAGGCTCCCAGAGGCTGCTCTATCAATTAGTAAAAATTAAAGAAAACCACTCTACCCAATGGTAGTGCTCGGTCTAAAATATTAAGTATCTGTGATGCTTATTTTTAGTTCTCAAACTGTGGATTTGTGTCCTCAGAAGGTAACATCCTTGTTAACAGCAGCATATGGAGAGGAGAGATAACAGAGCTGATTACCTACCCATCAGCCCTCTTGTCTCTCTGCAAATTTGTGTACACAGAGTCAAGCCCTTAACTCTCTCTAAAAGTGCAACCCTCCAAGAAGTTAAATGAATAGCAGATATCAAACAACAAGAATGCACTTTTTGTAGAAAATAGTGATTAAACCAAGGCTTTCTGACCAATGATTTAAATCAAATCCACTTTGGTGGCCATTTAAAAGAAAAGAAAAGAAAAGAAAAGAAAAGAAAAGAAAAGAAAAGGGACAAGTATTTTCCCAGCAAGGAATAGGCACCAGGCCTAGAGGTACTGTAATAAGAGGCTGACCCTACACCAAGGTGGCCAAGAATGCTACATTACAAATTTTTTTAATTTTTTTTTTTTTTTTATAATATATTTTGTGTTCCAGATCAAATTAGCCAAATCAGTTCCAAATCATACTGGTTGATCAGAACTCCAGGTAGACAGTACCCCTGAGGCTCCTAAACTTTAGAACAGAAGTACTACTACTTCGGTAGAGCACACTTCATCAGGCACCTTCATAATTTGAAACACTGTTGACTGCTGGGGCCCACCAATGAATTATATCAGGGGTTGTTAACCAGGCGTACTCTGAAAGGTCCCAGGGGGTATGCAGGGATGGGTGGGGATGGAAAGCCACCACCCCGCACTGCTGCCTCACCGGAGCAGGGCCAGTGCGGGGTGAAAGCAGGGCTGCACAGACATTGCGCTGCCGCCACTCCGCCACCCCCACCACAGCCAGCTGCTTGACACTTTCCCCCCACCCCACAGGGGTACATTTATTCAAAAAGGTTGAAAACCCCTGAACTATATGGTAAGATCATGAGCCTTTTAGCTCTGAACTAGTACCATGCATACAGGCAACCCCCACTTAGCGTTCTTAATTTGTTCCTGAAAAACTGAGTATTAAGTGAAACGAGCATTAAGTGAAACAGAAAGTATTTGACAACCCAGGATGGCGACCATGAGTGTTATAACAAAACTCGCTGAGCGCTAAGTGAAATCAGGTATCAATTTCAAATAAGCTCAATAGCGAAATAGGGCTAAGTGAAACAGCGTTAAGCGGGGCTTGCCTGTAGTTTGTACTCTATCTAAGCAGGTACAAAAGTGCTGCTTAAAAGTGTGCTCATGGAGAATATCTGTGCCAAAACTTGCAGCAATTTCAAAAAAAGTAAAATGTATCAATCCTGAATGAACGAAGTCCAAGTCTATGGGTACTCTCAGTAATTTGTTTATATGCAAATTACTACAGATATGTTTATTTCAAAGTCAGTGTTTTCTCATTTGCCCCTCACTTCCATGTGCTCAGTGAGAGCAGGATCTGACAGTAGGAACTGGGGGAAAGTAAGAGGGGCTGCAGGGAGATGAAGTTAGGGGGACAGAGGACAAAGGGGCCACCTCCCCCCACAATTTATTTTCCCTGCTGTAGCAGTGGGAGGGGGACAATTTTGAGGCAAACCTCCAATAGTTAGATTCTATACCTTAAAAATCATAACAAATTTATATATTTTTCCATATATATATATAATCTAACTACTGGAGGGTTGTCTTTTATTTGAATAAATTCAGTATTTGGTTTGACTGTGGGAGAAAAAACCCTATGAATTCATTAAATGACTTATCCTTGACATTTCCTTTCAAACAAGTTTTTCCAACTGTGCATCACAACTGTTTACCTGTAAACTTTTAGGGAGAACAATGGATTTATTGAAAACATGTTTAGATGTGCTGAAAGTAAATATAACCCAAATGGGATTTGATAGTATCTATCTTCTTTCTCTCTCAGCATTGCGAACCCCTTCCCTCCCTTTCCCCCACCAGACCTCCTCCCACCCACAGGCTTAGTTGGCTAACACTGTATTCTCTGTAACCTAGTTTTGTTCCCCTCCTCACCCCCATCCCTCTAACGTTAGTCCCTCGCTCAGGCGATTTGTATTTCCCTATCGGCTTTGTCATCTTTTTGGATTCACAATCCTAAACATCTACTATAAAATTCAATCTGTAGGACTTGTAGGGATGCAAGAGGTTCTAATCATGTTAAGCAGACCAAAATTCCTTTAACACAGGCAAAGCCTACAATGAAAACTCAATTATTGCTTCTTGATTCTTCTGTATCTTCCTATTTAAAAGATCTTACTTGTTCTTTGAACTCCTGCTCTTTCAACTTTGAATCATTGACTAGAGTCGTCTTCTGTGCTAGTTGTGCCTGAAAGGGAGATCACATACAGAATTATCTGATGAACAGTTGTGTATTCACCATGTTTTTTTGCATTTCAAGTATTTTTTGCTAAATTGTCTCTTTAAATATAATCTTATAAATACTTCTAATCACAAACCACTGGCACAGTCCAAATAAACCCAGTAAAATTCAAGTCTTACCTGAAGCTCTATTACTGTTACCTAGGAGGGGGGAAAAAAGGACATATGAAATGCTTGGTATCTGCATATTTATAGAGACAGGAAATAAGGTAAGGCATAAAAATATTTAGAAGGAGATTTCCTGACAGGAAATGTGAGGAATTAGTGGTCATGCAAAGGACAGGAATACAAAGGCATTTCAAGAGAGTAGTAGAAGATATCAGCTATCTACAAGGGAAATAGTTTTTTTTGCAGTAGATGAAAATAAGAATTAAGATTGCATAAATTAACTCCCACATTCCTTTAACATAGTTAATGTGTGCGCAATACATAAGAAAGAGTACAATATGCAAGGATTCAAGTAAGCTATCATATGGCTTTGGCAAATATTTAACTCAATTTTAAAGTACAGTGAAGACGCTATTATGCTCAATCTCTACAAAAAAACTAAAATTGTGTTATAAGAGTAATTAAGAGCACACGGGACACACCAAAAAATTTAACTGATGCCGTCTTTCCTGGGAACATCATTCATTTCTTTACATATACACACACACACACACTTGATTGCACAGATCCTGAACTATGCAAATTAAATGATGTCTCATGTATCAATGGAGACATGTTGGAAACATCAACATTTCCCCCCAGCATGGCAATAATTTTATTAACCAACTGTGTGGATTGTGAAGATAACAATATTCCGTTGGTCATTACAGAACCTCTTTGTGCAAACTTTAAAAAAATAATGCCATGGAACTTAAAAACTTTGGATACGGGTTTTATTAATTTAAGAAGACTTATTTTGAAAAGTGCAATAGGTTCCAGAAGCTGAAAGCAGAACAGCATTGGAAACCTTATGCTGAAATATATTAACATTTTTGCACTGCTCTATAAGTTTATGCCAAAGAGGGAAACTGCTGCCCTCTACTGTGGGACTCAACCTTTTAAAATCTTCAGGTAGACAGTACATTCCCTTGTGAGGCTCCTAAACTTTTGAACAGGAGCTCTACTTCGGCAGAGCTCATTTCATCAGGCACCTTCTCCCCTCTTTCACCCACTGAAACTATCATTTCTAAATTTTGCTAATACCACAGTCTTAAGCTTGACATATTGATATTTGATAAAGATGATCTGCCAGGCCTTGGAACAAAAAAAAAAATCCCCCAATTTTACCAGGTATTAGATTTATGTTCTCCCAGTAAACACAAACACCACCCACTGAGCAAGATTTAAATCACCATACCTATTTGTAGAAAGTTCACCTAACCTTAAAAGCACACGAACAATGTGGGATAAAAAAAGGATGTAGAACTGTGTGGGTCATCAGTTGTTTTGCAGTTACTGGCTGCATACACATCCAAGTCATCCCAGAGAATTTTCCCAGGTTTATTTTCTTGGTAGAAAAAAAAAACTTGAGACACACCTGCATAGACATTTGAACACTGTGCCTCTCAAGAGCAGAAAGCTTGCAGTGCTGAGGCAGCGCAGAGAGGGCACCCCTATGCAAACATCTCACCGTGATCTGCACGCTCCCTCAATATGCCATGAGACAAAATGGCAGCAGGACATAGGACAAGTCTGACTGGCTAACCCAGACTGTTAAGAGTCAGCCTCTGTCCACCTGGAGCACAATGTGAGATTGTGAAGGGGGCATGCCCTGCAAGCAACACACTGTCTTCTGCAGGTGGAGATGTAAGTAGGAGCAAAGCACCCCCAGATGCTGGAGGACTATGGTGCGGCTTCTCTCAGAAGAGAACATGTAGAGACATTCACTCTCTCAGGAGAAACTCTCTAGGGAGCAATTTAGCCCTGGCTGCTCCTGGGTTATTCTTCTACTACAGCAGCTACTTTTGTTTTGGGAGAAAAATCTAAACATTGCTACGCTTGTGCTTTCTCTTGGAAGAGCAGCGATTCTCCCAGGAGAAAGTGAGTACCTACAAATGGCCACTGTCCATGCATATGTGCTCTTACCCTGTGGTAAGTGGGAGCTAAACCATGGAAGCTTAGTCCTCCAGAAAAAAATGGTACATTACTATAGCTTATTATGATAGCATGTTTGCAGACAGACAGTTACCACGGAGCAGATGATGTACATTAAAGCCCCAGCACAAGTTTAATCCACAGTAAATGACTTTCATGTCTATACCCTAAAACTACTGGTTTACATGAGCTAGAGAAAAGTGTAGCTGTCTTTGAATTCTTTTGTTGCACACCTCTGTTTTGGGGAGCCCTGAAGAGCATACGAGAAAAGTAATACAGTACTTTATGCTGAGGCCTAATTTAGGGCTGTCCAAGTCAAGACTTTCCTTATGCATTCCTTATATTCAAAAGGAATCTTTAACATCTCATAATATCTAGTATCTTCCAGTCAAGTTCAGAAAGCCTGATGTAACTCATACTGTCTGTCTGAAATATCAAATACTTGTAACGCCTTCCATTAGTTCATAGGGAATATAAACAGTTTTGCAAGATGAAAAATTAAAATTGCCCTATCTATGGCTTTCCTACGTTTTCCTATTAAGTGTGCTACTTATTTTAGTATTTTTAACAGCACCAAAATGTATTCATGGGTCTACTACAGCATGTAAACACCCTTCCTTAGATAATATGAATCCCTTTTTGTGCAAGATACAAAGATATTTTAATACCCCTTGACTACTGGAATTCCAAAATGAGTTATTTAGCATCTCTGCAATGTCTCCAGAAGGAAGTCAACATTTATGAAAAAAAGAAAGACAGACAGAAAGAAAGAAAAATAATTAGTTGGCAAACTAATAAAAAAGGATCAAAGTAAATCTTGTAGATCCTACAACAAAACAGCTCCCATCTTCCAAAGAATTCAGAATTGCACCCGAAAACCAGGGCGTGGCTTATAACTAAACCCCACATCAATTAAACAACAATTGCATCAGCTCACTTCTTCAGTGTTCCGATGCTCTTCATCTGCTAATCTTTGTTTGTATTCCATCTGTAATTCTTCCAGCTGTGTTTGCAAATCATTTACTTTTGCTGTCATTTCTTCTTCTCGAGCCTTCAGAATTAAAAAAAAAGTATTAATTTATTTGATGCACAGTTACATTTCTAAATCCATAAAACTTTAACTATACTAGACAAGAAGCATCTGGCAAAATATAGTGGTACTTCAAAGAAAGTTATTCAAGTCTATATATGAAGCATGTACTAAAAGTGTAGGACTACTTATGCTATATGACCGTGAAAATATGAACATGAAAGGAGGAACGAATATTCAAGAGGGCTTATCAGCTAATATTAGCAAAGCTTCATTTATCAATCTGGGAAAACCAGAGACCATGCAAGATTTAGTTCTTACTATAAATTTTTAACTGGCTTTGAAAATAGCATTCAAGTGTTGTTTAGTAGGGCTATGTGAAACACCGCTGTTTTGTTCTGACATCCGTTTTGCCGTTTCGAAGGGACAGTGTTTCGTTTCATCGTTTCGTTTTGAAGCACTGTTCCGTTTCATTTCGTCAAAACTGTTTCGCTGCTTCAACGCATCACCCATAGGCTATAATGGGGAATCATGAAAATACCCGTGTCATTTCTTGCCCGATTTGGATGACAATTGCAGGGATGGTAGCCCCTTTTGAGGGCATGAAGCCTGCCAAGTTTCAAGGAGATAGGTGCAGAGGTTTCTCGGACACTATATCTCAAAACTTCAAAAAGCAAAAGACTTGCGACACTTGTCGACAGCCTCCTGTCCAGCAGCACAGATCCAGGGGCCCACACCCCCTGGAGGGCTGTACCAGATGACAGGAGGCGGCTGCTGCTGCCACGGAAGACCGATGCTGCCGCTGGCCCCAGGCACCAGCAGCAGCCTCCTGTCATCTAGCCTGGTGGTAGGAGACAGGGGAGAGTCAGGGCTGCACTCCAAGCGGCTCTGCAGCCCTATGGAGCTCAGCCTGGCGGCAGAACGCAGCCCTGGCTCTGTCCGCCTCCCGCCACCGGGCTGCACTCCATGGGGCTGTGGAGCCTCATGGAGCACAGCCCAGTGGCAGGATCAGGGAGAGCCAAGGCTGTGCTGCTCCTCCCGCCACCAGGCTGGGCTCCATGGGGCTGCAGTTTCATTGAACTCAGTGAAATTTCACACAGCCTTGTTGTTCAGTATTTTGGCAGGTAAACAGTACGCAAATCACATGATGAGATGCACAATTTTGGGATGGGGCATCTGATCCCCATTGTGCCTCACTTGCAGGGGGAACCTGGGATTATGATTCTGGGCTCCCCAGCAAGCTGAATCCCAGGTTTGAACCCTACTAAGATCCCCAGAGCTGACATTTGGCTGATTCTTAGCTGGATCACGATAGCACAAGGGTTCAAACTGGCCTTGGCAAGTCCCCAAAGCCGGATGATTATGTTGACTGGTGGGGACCATGGTCAGTTGGAGACCCCGATGTGGTCCACCCTGCCACACATTTAAATTATATCACATTGAATACTAGATACAAAATTAGTACATAATTTTTGTACAATAATGTTATCGTTTATTTCCTGTTTTAGTGCACCACCAACTGCCTGTATGTGTGGCCAGGTTACACTTTAAGATGCAATTAACTAGTTAAGTATGTCTTAAGTGTAATGTCTGCAAGGTGCCACTCATTCAACCTAACTTTCTGCACTGAACGGGCATTTCATTCATTACTATCAATGACTGGGGATTCATCATTTGTTTGCATTAACTATTTTAATATTCTGTAAGCTTTTCCTAAAGCTGTTTTGGCATAGCAAGTTTAAAAAAAAAATCTTCTAGGCCAAATTCTGCTTATTCTGATATGTTTCTGCTCCCCCAAGATTAGATTATTTTATTGCTTTGCTCTTCTACAGAAGTTCTAGGCATCATGAACATTTCATAAATATGCATGTAGTATAACATTTTTATAGACTACTTAAGCACTAGAGCACTAAACTAAATTAAAACTCATTTGATGAATCTGCTTCTTTGTGTTTTCCTATTACTGGCATTAGTGATTTTTTGATCCATTTTCACTCGCACACCATCTCCGATAAAATCTAATAAGTCTAGTAAATTTGCAAGTACATCATTCTCAGTTACAGAAGGTGGCTATAGAAGCCATAATTCAAGACGGTTATTATACTTTAACCAAAACGTTACCCCTGGCTTGAAAAATCCTTAATATAAGATCATTACTAAAGACTGTAATTTAAAGTTTTAGGTTATTACACAGCACTTACTAGTCAGCATGCTATACACCCTATGCTACCTAAAAACTTATTGCTCTTAAAATCATCTGATATACTCTAACAACATATAAACCAAATTCTATTCTGACTTCATTGCAAGTATTGATTCAAACATCAATAAAAATTGCAATTTCCCAGATTTTAGCCACAAAGCCTGCACCATATGCATATGGAAGACAATATGACAAATGCAAGGTTATACACTTGAAATGAGAGCCTTCATTTTCAGCTTGCACACAAACCCAAATTAAAGCTAACCTAGGTGCAACATTTAATTTTCCTTTAATGGTATATTTTAGTTTGAATAGAGAAGATCACAGGCCACATAAATGATAGGTTGCATTAACTTGGAAGATTGCTAATTAGTGGGACTTTGCCGGTATCATATAATGCTGAGATGTTAAGATAGTCATCTTTACTGATATAATCCTGTTCTTCTTTTTGAAATGCAATTATCAACTCTACATAAGCAGAAGCATACTTCATGGCAAATGGATCATAAGCAACAAATAATGCATTTAAATTTTTTATAACATACACAGCAGTTAAAGAATACTGAAAACTATTTTTATAAGCCCTTTGATTTGAAATGTATAGTTTACACGAAAGTGTTAAATCTGTGAGGTAGTAAAAGTTGCAAGTTCTGAGCAGATGCATAGTAATGTTTATTATGATCTCTAACATGCACAGATAGCTGACTGTCCATCCCAGCCCCAACACTAAGGCTCCAGTACAGTGCCAGTGCTGGGACCCTTTGGGGTGCCAGTGCAGGCACCCAGCTTTCAACTTGATCCAGGAGGAACCTGACAAGTAAAAAAATGCAGAATCCTTCTTCCTGATGTGAAGCTCTCATCCTGCCCAGAGGGGTCCCTGGTCGACATCATGGCTGGGTTGGGACTGCTAACTGCTTGTATTATCTTTGTGGAGCCGTCCAGCAACAGCTACTTAATGCAAATCTGGAGATATTCCTTGCATGAAAGGTCCTAACTTTGCCACAATATAAGAGCACTTATACGCTTTACTGCTTGAACATGTGGTTGCTCGTGTTTTAAGTACATTTAACACATGCTTAGTGTAACGTGTGACATTGTCTTTCAAGGTCTGAATAAGGGCTAAGTGCCCAATTGCCAAAAAAAACCCCTACGTGCTCAGACAGTATGGAGGAAGAGAAAAAAACAAAAATCAGAAATAGTCCAGAAAGTCAGGTTAGAATCATCACAAAAGGACTTTTCTGTGTTATTAATCAAGAAGTAAAATGTAGGGAAGGAAATGGTTGCAAATTGTACCTTGTTTTACATATCTGACATCTCCACTCAAGCTGCTAATGTGCAAAAGTAGGGAAGAGGGCTATATTCTACCTTTACTACACTCAGTTTTTAAAACAGAAAAGTCTTCAGTCTGTTTGGCATGCAGTTCTTCAGATTATTCATAGCAAGAATACTGAGAAAATAAAACCATTCAATTTATTTGTTGTTGTACAGCTAACACCACCTTTGATCATTGCACTTGAAACCTCTTAAAGATGCAATGCAACTTAATTATTCATGTTGCTTATTTTCTGCATTTCAGTTTGAAACCTGTTTTTCCATCCAGGCCTGTGTGGGCAGGTATATATACACATGTAGCATTCTAATGAAATTAAAAAGTGCTTAGTTCAGATGCACAGATCCATCCCATATATCCAAATGCAGGATCAGAGCGCCATTTGTGTGGTCTTATGCAGTAGTAAGATGCAGAAACATTTTAATTACAAAGATTGCTTAGATATAAACAAGCAATGTTATAAATCAATACATGCACTAGTGCAACTACAGACTACTATATTTTCAAAAACCTCTTATAAACATAACATTTTGCCTGAATTCCTCCCCCCCCGCCCAAGAGTCCTAAAAAAGAAAATACTTTATTTAAATAGACTGAATCAGATCACTTTCCAGAAGTGGTTACCTCAAGGATTTCTTCATACTTTTTAACTGTTCTTTTTAAATCATCATCTTTTTCTGCAATTTTTTTATGCAACTGTGTTGTCTCTATATGATGGGATTCCATCAACTCTGCTTCCACCTCTTGGGCTTTACCTGTTAAAAAAATAAAATGACAAGTGCCATTATAAATGAGAAGATAGAAATAAAAGATAACATCACATAACAAACATAATTTAAAGGATTTAAAGATAATTATTAAACTGAAAGAAGAATCTTGGATGAGGCAAAATCATGGAAAGTCAAACAATCCAATATTTTACGGTCCTCTTCACAGACACCTTAGAAGTACGTTATTTTTAAGTAACTTCTTGATCCTGACACAGACACATGAGGAATCTTTTGTATGTAGTGTGATATTGGCATCAACCTTTTCCAGCCTGAGGCCTAAACATATTTCTGGAAGACAGAAGGTCACAGTTGATACTCGGCAAATTCTATGCCCATAATAGACAGAAACTACTTGCAATTATCTGGCAGTGTTACAGTGATACTGTAGCCATGGTAGTCCAGACAAGGATTTTTTGCGTAATAGTTTCATAGTTAGCAGGGTCGGAAGGGACTTGAGCAGATCGAGTCCGATTTCCTGCCATGGGCAGGAAACAATGCTGGGGTCAGATGACCCAGGCAAGATGTCTATCAAGCCTCCTCTTAAAGACCCCCAGGGTAGAAGCGAGGACCACTTCCCTTGGAAGTTGGTTCCAGATCCTAGCCGCCCTGACTGTGAAATAGTGTCTCCTGATATCCAGCCTGAATCTGCTCTTTGTTAGCTTATGGTCGTTGTTCCTTGTTACTCCCAGTACTGCTCAGGGGAACAGGGACTCTCCCATTGCCTGCTAGTTTCCCTTGGCCAGTTTATAGACAGCCACCAGATCCCCTCGCAGACTCCTATTGTGGAGGCTGAATAGGTTCAGGTCCCTTAGCCTCTCCTCATAGGACCTGCTCTGCTGCCCCCTGATCATGCAAGTGGCCCTCCTCTGGACCCTCTCAATGTTGTCCACATCCCTCCTGAAGTGCAGCGCCCAGAACTGGATGCAGTACTCCAACTGGGGCCTGACCAGTGTTGCGTAGAGGGGGAGGATCACCTCCTTGGATCTGCTTGCGATGCATCTATGGATGCATGACAAGGTGCGGTTAGCCTTTCTGACTGCATCACCACACTGGCAGCCCATGTTCATCTTGGAGTCTATAATGACGGGAAATACGGCGGGAAATACTCTTTTGCACGCGGGTTCTCCTATTGCAGCAGAAAACTCTACCGTGCAAAAAAGCTGCATTTTGGCGGGAACATAATTTAGCGGTGCCGAAGCACACAAAAACAAAAAACCACAACTTTGGGCTGTGACGGTTCCCTTTTACGTGCCTTTTAAAAGGTGCTTGGTAGATTTCCCTGAAGCATGAGGACAGTGAGATCAGAAAGAGAGTGGCTGTTCTGAGAAAAATGTGCTTTTACTGACACGCATGTCTCTGTCCTTTACATTTTTTCTGCGCGAGTTTATTCTGGTGCATAGTTACGGTTTATTTTACCCTCATAGTTACCATGAGGGCATTTGGTCCACTGGATCAGATAAATTTCATTTTGGGAAAGGCATATATATGTAGGATTCCCTGGATTCTGATGGGTCCATCGAAGGAGTTTTGACTGTAGTAGCAATGGAGACGTGTTGACAGATTAAGCACCTATTGTTAATGTACATGTCCCATTTGATGTCTGTTAAGCAGTAGGGAGCTTGCTTCTGATGAGCTGGGCAAGATTAGGGTGTTCTTCCACAGCCAGAGCGAAGGGGCTGCGAATATTGCTCTCAAGGTCTGATCTCTGTTAAGTATAGGCTGTAATTGATTATTGTTTGGATTGGTTTCAGCATGGGGTAATTTTTTTTTTAATTTGTATCCAATGCCAAATTAGCCAAACTAATTCCAAATCCAAGAGTCCAGAGCCATAAGTGGCCCAACTACCAGGACACATCCTCCACCCACACCTGGGCTTCAGATGTTTCCAAAACCTTTGGCAAGCATCCTACTTGCAGGCCCAAGCCCGGAGTCTTGGGGTTCAGATGCCCCTGAATTTTGCTTGCCCTTAGCCATAAGGCCCTCAGAGCAAGCAAGGGAGGAGAATCCCATTACCATAAACTGGGCTTAAAGCCGCTGCACCTCAGTGGGTACTGAACCATGCCAGAAGAGCAGTTTCCTGTGATGCGGTTCAGGAAAACTGCCTTCTTGGACACAGCTACATGGTATTTCCCCTGCCAGATTAGAAGCCACTATGCTTGTCCTGAGCCTTCAAGAAGCCAAGAAGCAATAGGTGACCAAAGGTGTACAGTCAAAGAGGAGTTTCTTTTCATATTGTAGCAAGTTACTGCAGAGTATTTGGGAGGCTCTTTCAAAGATATGGTCTATTTCTCTACTGGAAATCTGAAGGCAGATTTTAGACTGGCCAAGTGGACATAACAGGTGCTCTCCTCTAAGCCAATGCAGTGGGATCCAAGAGCCTGACTGTAAATTTACTGCTTTTTTTGGTGTGCTTGGGATAACTGTTGGTCTTTTGGACATAAGTATGGCACGCCGTAGGGTTTTTTGCTCCTCCCTAGGCAGGATTGGTTCTCCACAATACAGCAGCAATTCTCTTTACCTGCGCTCTTTAGGGAAGGGCTAATTTCACACAACCACACTCAGTTCCTCCATACCTAATGCAATTCCCTTATGAAGACCTTACGTTTTTGCCACCTGTTTATAAATGGGAATATAAATAGCATAAAGCTATATAATTATGAATATATGAAAAAATTTCACTTACTGATAGTTTCTTGTACAGCTGTTTCCAGTTCTTTCTCCTTTTGAGCCAGCTGAGTATTAAACTCCCTCATTAACTGCTTTAAAGTGGAGTTATGCTTTAGTTCAACGTCTTCCCGTTCATATCTGTACAAGAGAGTAAAAAGTCGAGAAATTCACTGTAGATATGAAAGAAAGTCTGAAAGTTGCCTACCAGTCCAGGAGATTAGGTCGTTTCTCAAAGTCCAGTTGTTCTGAAGATGGAGCTGCACTGATTGATTCTCTAGAGCAGTGATTTAGACTCAAGGTATTTAGAACCTTTTTTAGACTCAAGGTGATTTAGAACCTTTTAGACTCAAGGTACCCCTCAGACTTGAGGCGCCGTTCCTCAACTTTATGAACTGAGTGACACCTGATTTCAAAAACTAATTTATTTATTACAGAGCTTACCTCCTTGCAGAGGCAGATAGTAAGGCAGAGGAGCAGCTAGGCAGGGACGACCTGAGCCTCTGCTCACCTCCTCGCACTTCCTGCAGAACCCTTGAAAGGATCTTGTTGCATGCTGGTTGAGAATCACTGTTCTAGGGTCTGTTTGTTCCTCCCTACAGAATACTCCTGAAAGCCCCCCCATCTTCCCACAATAGAAACTGACCTGGTTAAACTAAGTCACAGGACTTTTGAGTACTTGATCTTCCTGGAACAAAGAATAGCACAGTGTCATCAAAAAAAAACCCTTAGATGAAAAACTCAAACAGACCTTAAAAGTATACCAGGCTTTTATGATATACAGAGAAGGGTTCTCTCTGATCATCCCATACCTCTTCTCTTAAAAGCCTATGGCCTGATGTTTCAGCTGAACATTGCAGGCCTAATACGTTAACGGCGGGCAAGTAAAGCACGCAAAAATTCACCACTTTTAGAAATGCAAGACCCTATTTCTACTCCAGCTAAATCTTAAGATTCTTTTCTCATTCACTGTTTTGAGGAATATAAAATTATATTTATGTATTAAGCTAAATATTATATAAAGCTTGCATAGTAAGGCTATAAAAACAACTACCACTGAACCAAAAGAAAAACCAATCTGTATTTTGTCAAAATAGCACACTTTTCCTTACGTTTTAAAATTAACTTTCTGACTATAAGGGTTGTCAGGCATTGGGGAACAGACTTGGATTCCTAAAGAAGAAATCTCTATCCTTAAAAACTTTCAAGAGCAGGTTAGATAGACACTTGGCTGGGATGATTTAGTCAGGTATGATCCTGCCTTGAGCAGGCGGCCAGATTAGATGACCTCATGAGGTCTCTTCCAGCCCTATTTTCCTATGATCCTATTAAATCTTGTTGCACAATTTTTTTATGAAATATTACTGTCAGGGACTTTAAAAAAAACAAAAACAAAAAAACCCACAAACCCATTCACAAATACAGACAAAGGTTAGTCAGTATTTAATGGGTATTTAAAAAAAAACCTTAAAATATAAATATTACCTTTAAGCAGTAATATTAGCACTGGAAAAAGAATTTAAAACGCAAAGGAACATAGAAATCTACCTGATTTTCTGTTCCATCTCTTCTAAAGATTCCTTCTTCGTTATATCAAGTTCCTGTTGATGCTCCTTTCGTAAGGTACGCAAATCTTTCTGCAGCTTATTTACATCTTTGCACAGTTTTTGCTTCTCCCTTTCAGCCTTCTCCAGTTTAACCTGCAAGTCCTTCTGCTGGGTCTGCATATCTCCCAGTAATTTCTGCAGTTCCAAATCAGATTTAGTCTTCTCTTCTGCATTTTCTTCAAACACTTTTACAAGACCATTTCTTTCATCCAACTGTTGCTGAAGACTTTGTAATTTTTCTTCATATTTTAATGACACATCTTTTATCTCAACTTTGTGCGCTTCCTTCTCCATTGTTAAATTATCCTCCAACTCTCTCAGCTTATTTTCCAAAGACTGACAGACTCTCTCTTTTTCTTCCAGTTTTTTCTGGAAGTCTCCAATCACATTCTCAGTATCAAGACAATTTTGTTCACTGGTCTTTAATTCTTCTCTTACTCTTGCTAAATCACTCTCATGTTGTATGCAATGGTCTAATAGCAAAGAACATTTCTTATTTTGTTCCTCAAGTTCCTGCTGGAGCCTTTTGATCACAGCTTCTTCCTCTTTTAGTTTTTTCTCAGAACTTTCTACTTTTTTTAAGAGTTCTTCTTGGTTTTGCATTTCTACTTTTGAATTATTACTTTCTTGTTGCTCTTTTTCATATTTCTCCAACAATTTATCCTTTGCTGACAAGTCTTTTTGTAATGCACATATTTTCTCTTCGTATGTCTGTCGCAGTGTCTCCAGTATGTTGTTTTTTTCTTGCTCTATAGAAATTTTGACATTTTCTACTTTTTGCAGCATCTCTCTCTCCAAGTCTGTTGAATCTTTGGTTGATCTAATTTTTTCTTTTAAGGCCATAATTTTGGCTTCTCTTTCCTGCATTTTTTGTTCTAAATCCTTTAACTGACTTTCCATATCTTGCTTAAGCTGCTGGTCTTTTTCTTCCATTTGAGAGGTTAACTGCTTTTTAATAGAAGCAATTTTTTGTTCTGCCTTTTTTTTCAAGTCTGTTAATCTGGCGCTGTTTTCCATATTCAACCTATCTTCTAACACCTTCAACTCCTCCTCCTTGCTTTTTATCATTTCAGTTGTCATTTGATCAAATTCCCTCTGTTTTGCCTCAAGTTCAGCTTTCATTGATTGCATTTTCTTTTCAAGACTTAGCACTTTTTCTTCAGCATCCTTAAGCCTGTTGTCCTTTCCAACAATTGCTGCCTCAGTCTGCTGAAGTCGTTGAACCAGCGCTTCTCGCTCAGTGTCTTTTTGCTCATTATGCCTCTTTAGTGCTTCCATTAACAAATCATTTTCTGTTGTTTTTTGAGCAATGTGTTCCTCTAGCTCAGCAATTCTAGAAGTTTTGATTTTTAATTCTGCAGTCAATTCAGACTCTCGCTTCTCCCTGCTGCTCTGCTTTTCTTCCATTATGCTTTTCAAACTATCTAGATCTTTGCTTTGCTTATCTAGCTCATCCTTCAGACGATTTAACTCTTCTTTCTTTTCACTAGCTTGGGTATCATTTAGCTCAAGTTTGCTTTGTAACTCTTTAATAATATTATTATTTTGTGTAAGCCTTACCTGTGCCTTCTTTTTCCATTCTGACAGCTTGTTCATCCAATGGTCTACTTGCTCAAGAGCTGATGCTTTTTCTTGATTCAGTGTCTCAACTCTGGAAGATAATTCCTGAATTTGATTTAAAAACTGTAGCTTATCTTCTTGGTGATGCTTACTTAATAAAGATATGGCTTCTTCTTTTTCTGTTAAGCTTATGCTGTTCTCAAGTTTGGCATTTAGTTCACACACCATCTTGTTCAGAGCCAAGATTTCAGATTCCTTAGTCTGAAGCTCCTCTCTCACTGAGGTGACAACATTAATATTTTCAGATAATTCTTTTCTTAACTGTGTGATGCAAGTTTCCTTCTCAGTTGCTGCCTGCTGTTGATGCCCTCCTTCTTTCTGCAGTCTCTCTTTTTCAGTTATAAGGCCCTCGATGTCGGCTTTCAAGGACATAATTAAATTATCCTTCTCTTGTAACTGTTGTCTTGACTCCTGCAAAGAGCTGCTTAAAGCAGCATGTTTTTTTGTCGTTTGTCTAAGTTGTGCTTCTAATTCAGGAAGTTTACACTTTTTAATTAATATTGCTTTTTTGATTTTTGTAGTTTGATGTTGACAATCTGCAATTTTGGAAATTACTACCTTTATTTTATCATTACATTTTTCAATTAGCTCATCAGTTTTAGTTTGCAATAAGGCTTCAGTTGTCTTCCAGTAAGTATCTGTAAGCTCTTTGGACAACTTCTGGAATTCCGGTTCTTTTTGCTGAATCTCCATATGCTTCCCCTCTAGTTCTCTCTCACAATCTTCATGTTCTTTACAGTGTAAGGATTGCAGAGTTTGGAGTTTTTCATCAACTGTTTGTAGCGTATCTGTAAGTTCTGTAATCTTAGCCTGGCTTTCTTCTTCCACTTTTTTCAGCTCACTGAGCTGTTCCTGAAGTTCAGCCCTTTCCTTCAGGGAGCAATTAAGGTCATCTTTTAGTTTTTCAAGCTGTGCTTTCAGGTCAGTTTCACTCTGTGACAAAGTGCTAACCTGAGCCAGTGACGACTTCAGTTGCTCCCGCAGTTCATTCAAAGTTTTCTCTTTCTCCACCTGTTTTTCCTGCAGCTGAACCATCTCTGTGCTAGTCCTTTTCTTCTCAGCACTGAATATGGCAAGATTCTGCTTCAGGTCTCCAATTTCCCGTTCTTTTTCCTGTAGTTCTACCTCATGCTTTTCCTGGAGCTCCTCAGCCTGCTGACTCAGTTTCTTTTCCCAAGTTTGTGCGACTTTTTCCAGTTCCTGCCGATGAGCCACTGCAAGATTTTCTAGTTGCTCTTTCTGATTCATTTCCAGTTTTGACACAGCATCGCTGATTCCAGCTGAGCTGGCATGTGCCATTTCCAAAATTTTTGCATTGAACTCGCTCTCTTTGTGACTGAATTCCAACTGCTTGTTTTCAAGTTCTTTTTTCAGTTTAGCTTCCTGCTCAGAGAGCTGCTTTTTTAATGTTTCTTGCATCTCCTTTGCTTTTTGTTTCATTTTGTCCATCTTACTCTCCTGCTGTTTTAATTTATTTTCATATTCACCTTGTATAGCACTAATTCTCTCCTCTTTGACTACTATTTTCTGTTTGAGCTCTTCCATTTGCTCATTCTGTAGTTTTTTCATTTGTTCAATTTCATTTTCCTTCTCAACCAAATTTGTTTTTGCTCGATCAATCTCTCTACTCAGATCTTTCAATTGAGATTCATAATGTTGTGTTAGAGAGGTTATTTTCTGCAAATTTTCATTGCTTTGCTCTTGCAGTTGTTGCCTCAGGTCATGTACCTGGGAGATGTAAGAGTCTAATTCGCTCTTAACTTCATTCAGCTGGGATTCAGTTCTTACAATCTGTTCTTTAAGATGTGATCTTTCATCTTCCATACTGGCCAGTTTTTGTTGCAGGTCCATTAACTGCCCTTCGTACATTTTTGCCTGCTCCCTGAAGTTATTTTGGTGCGACTGACTGAGATCTTCTAGTTTAGCAGACACTTGTCCAACTTCAGCTTCAGCTCTTTCCGCTACTTCCTTTAACTTCTGTTCTTGTAGTCTTAATTCCTCCACATGTTTTTCTTTTTCCTCCAATAATAGTTTAAGTTGATTCATTTCCTCTTTGAGTACCTTCTCAATGCCTTGAATAGACACTTCATCCTTTTTTAGCATTGTGTCAACTGTTTCCTTGTGCAAGCTTTTCTGTTCTTCCAGCTTTGCCTCAAGCTCCAAGTTCTCTCTGGTGGAATCACTTTTTAATAGAGAGAGCTCTTGTTCTAGCTCACAACGTATTTTTAGTGCTTCTGATAACTCAGAAGACAATGTTTCTAGCTCTGTTTGTTTCACATCAAGCTTTTCTAATGTTTTTTCATTCATCTCTTCTATGTGTGCATGGAAAACTGCCTCTTTTTCTTTTAACATTGCATCTATTTCTTGTTCATGTCTCTCTCTCAGTTTCTCTATCTGGGACTGCTGCTGTTGCTCTAAGAGTTGAAGTTTTTCTGTCCAAAGTTTTTCCTGCTGCTGTTTCATGTTTTCTAGCTCTTCCCTGTGTTTTTCTACCATAACAGTGATTTCTTTATTGTGCTTGTTTCTTTCAGACTCTATAAGAGTGGTTAATTCCTCCATATGTCTTTTGTCATCTTGCGAATGCTTCGCGGGGGAACTTTCCAACTCAAGAATTCTCTATAAAAAGAGGATTTTTAATAGAATAGAATGAAAAAGCAAATTTTAAACATAAAGGAACTGTCAGTGTCTACTTTAAGATTTACCAGGGACAAATTATGCAATTCTTTAGACCATTTAAATAAAATACTGTATTATTTGTAACACATAAAACAAAATTAACTTTTAGTATCTGCAGTTTAATAGTAGAAATTAAACTAATAATTAATTAGATTCCTTCTATTTCGTAGATTGCAAGATGTAGATGCAGTAACATCTAATTCACAAATTCTCAAAACAATTCATAATAACTACTCTGAATGCACAGTAATTTGAAAAGTGCATGTGTTTGTTATGGGAAAATCTGCATTGGCTACCACAGATAGTGGATATCCATGTATTGGCTCTCATATCAGAATTCTGGCTTATAATGCTACGACTACAATCTTAACCCCTTCTTAAGCAAAGTTTCCAATTTAACAAAATTATGTAATGGGCTAGTAATGCACATTTTTATTAAGAAATAAGACAAAGAATATATTTCAGCCTGTGGCCTAAAAAAGAATTAATACTAATAAGCTCTATCAAACACATTTTTATTCACTTATTTATGTATTAGTATTTATATTACCATTGGCATGTAGAAATCAAGCAGACTGGAGCATCATTATGCTAGGCAACATCTCAAGAACTATGCATGGAATTATAAGTTCTACACTCTAAACCTGGGTATGAAACCATGTTCTGCCATCTAATACTTCACAGGATTATGAACTGCAGTGCATTATGGTAACAAAATAATTTACTGCCACTGCATCTCAGTGTTATAAGTGAATCTTCCATACCAGTATAAATCAACACCAAATCTGGAGGCTCACCACCGTTAAAAATTTTTAAGTGTTTAGTCAGACTTAGATATTTTACTCACAGTTCTAAATGTCTCTACTTCTTGCTGCATGTCCTGAAGTTTCTTTTCACACTCTAACTGTATTGCTTTTTTCTGCAGCTCTAATTCTTCTAAGGCTAAGGCTTCCTGCTGCTCTTTTTCTTGTATTGTCTTTAAGCACTCACTTTGATTATTCTCCTGTGCCAAAAATCATAAACAAAACAGTACAGTATAAAAGATCACCTCCAAGATACATTATCTACAGCATCACAAAAATCAAGACATTAAGACAAAGCAACTAGCAAGAGAAAAGTGAAAGACACCAGCAGTATGGTACATGTGTAAGCACAATAAATACATTTTCTTCTTGCATACACTACAATTTGTTATTCATAATAACAGTACTGAAAAATCTGTATTTTCTCTCTCTTTGGCAACTATAGACTTGTTTTCCCCTTCATATAAAGAGGAAGACAATGAGCTCCACTACATTTTGATTTAGTTCCTCAACTATACATGTATTACTAATGTTGTCAAAGACACTAGTGTCAACTTGTGTGTCCTTTACTACCCCCACCTTTTTACAAACCGCTACATTCAAGGAGTGAACAGCAAGCTTTCCAGCTAGTGTCATCAATTTGTATATCTATATTGCCACCAGCTTCAACAGAATACATGCTTCAAAATAAATCTTTCTAGTCGTTATGATTAAGGAAATAATTTTAAAAATGTGAACTGACTATTGCAGTTGCTGGACAGTATAAATGATTCTCTCAACCTCTCTTCAATAGCAAAGATATGAAAAAGCAACTGCTAAAGACTCTTGGCTTGTCTAAAATACCTCTTCCTAGGCCCATAGACCCTTTCTTGTTGAAAGGCAGAAGAGCCAAATGAATGAAACCTGGATTTGCTACATTAGACAGACATCCACTCCCACCCAGCTCTGCCAGAAGTGTCCCTTGGGTGTTTCAGGGATGCTTACAAGAGCTGCCTTCATCCGTCCCTGGAACTCCTTTTCTTGGGTCTGTAACTTCTCATTCAGCTCCTGCTCTTTGATAGCCAGTTCTCTTTCATGCAATTTCTCTAGTTCAGCAACACGTTCTTCTGAAGACTTCTATAAATCAAAGTCATAAAAAAAATTCTAAAAAACTGAAACATGCCTTGTATTACAACTCAGAGAGATGAAAAACAAGATAAATAAATGCAACAAAAGGAACCAATTAACTGCTTCCTTTTAACAAGGAAAATGTTACTTGATGGGCATAACGATCAGACATGTAAGGATAAACTCAATTAAGAAGCTATTTAAAATCTTGCTAAACGTTTCCCTGTCTTCTAAATTTTTTTTCGGTTGTCATAGTTGAAAAATCTGGGCATTGTGCAATGTCTCCAACAGTTCTGAAGGTAATGCTCCCAAATCCATGTCAGAAGTAATTTTTATGTTTAGGACAGGAGCTTCTGTTTGCAACTCCCTTTATACTCAAAACAAATCAATTTTTGGATTCAATATTTAGGACAAAGCTCCACTGGTGAATTCATGTTGAACAATACTGTAGTCAACCAAATTTATAGACCTACGTTACTGATCTCTAGGAAAATCACTTCTATATAAGTGATGTATGCAAGTTTATAAATCTTCCCCCAAACTAGAAAGCTCATTCACGCTTGAGAAATAGAGAATGACTATTGAACAACAACATGCAACAAAAACTAATCTATAGACTGTTCAAATAAACTTTTTTTAAATAGGACTGAGAACTATTGTACATTCCTGACTATCCAAACTCCTTTGGAAAATACCTGCTGAAAAGCCATAAGAATGGCTGAATCTTTCCAAAGAAATGAACCAATTACAAGTTACCACATTAAACTGAAGATTAGAGTCACAGTACTGCATTAAATAAAGTTTGAGAGAGAACAATATGCAGCAGTAACAATTATTTGCATTAGTATTGTATCAAATTTCAGGTTAGAAATATGTTACTATATTACATAAAGCAAGAGAAGTTTGTTATATGATACCAACAGTTACAAGACAGCAAAAAAAAAAAAAAAAAAAAAGTCACTATTGAGGACAATGGAGGGTTCGGGCAACCAAGATTTAGGTACCAAGGATGTGCTATGTACAGCAGATTCATATATGAAGGGAGCAGATAGAAAAAGGTCCTTTCTTCAGTAGAATACACACTACCAATTTAAGTTCTGAAATGTTTAGACCTGTTAAGACGGAGGTACTCATTAAGACAGCTCTATTTTTGAGAATCTCATAATCCCAAATAACATAAGTCTTTTGTAAAAAAAATTATAGTTGTATTTGTCAAGTCAACACAAATGCAACATATTGTGTAAACTTCTGATACATTATCAAAAGACTGAACACTGCAAGTACCATTTTTGAGCACTTGGTTTGTGCTTTCTTTACATTTCCTTTAACATCCTAATTTAAAAAACTGCCAAAGAGTAACAGCTTAGTTTGGAAGTACTCTGCGCTATCAGTTTGAAGTTAATGATTTCTTTCTTTTTTTTTTTAAACAGTAGATAGTAAGAATATTAAAATACAGCCCAAACATAATAATGTAACATGTTAAATATAAGCTTTATCTTCAAACAAGTAAAACACTGTCAAGTTACCTTCATAATCTCAACCACCTCCTGTTTCACCCTGGTCAACTCCTGTTGAAGGTTTACCCGCTCTT
>NW_005842744.1:483965-496801 GCF_000455745.1 Alligator sinensis
CTATCATTTTGATTTTTTCATCCATCTCTGCTTGCAATTTTTTCCGAGCTTCCTCTGCCTTCTGGGCTACACTCAGAGCCTTCTCAAGCTCTTCAAATGCTGCAAGGAAAAACAGATAGCCATTTGATAAGTCAAGAAATAATTATTTTTCCTGATATGTAAGGGAGGGCTACCAGTAACTATCGACAACACAAAGGGCAGAATGGCCCTAGGAATCTGTTGCAAGTTCACAGGAGCTCATGAACTGACAACTAGTTTCTACTTCTCAGACAAAGGTTAGTACATAATCTGAACAAGATGTACAAACCATAACCAAAATCCTAACTATTCTTCTAGCTTCCTATCCTGACTAATCTTAAAGGATGGAGATAAGCTGCATGAAAAGGTAATTCTCCAGCAAATGCTTAAAAGAAATCCTCTACTAAAATTATCAGGCATAAGCAGAAAGTCAGGAATGTACTGGAATGTAAGTCAACTTTTATTGAACCATGAAAGAGCTCTGCTGCATTAGACTAAGGCAATAAAATGCTGGAATCTTCAATTTACCAGACCTGTTATTTTAGTATTTCTGCACTTTGCAAATTAAAAAAAAACAACAAACCATTACTTCTGGTTACTGTTCTACTTCAAAAACTCAATGTTAAGGATATACTAAAAAGGATACAAAGTAAAAAATATTAAAATATAACAGTTATTTAATTTAAGATCTGTACATGCGCTTTAAAACATCTCAGAGGCAATTTATGAATTAGTTATAAGGTTCAACGAATGTATAATTGGTCATTTAAAAAGAGACAAAACAAAACATAAAACCACATATTTGCCACCTAATAGGAGACACATTGGGCATCAGAAGTGCTACAGTTACCTCTGCGTCTGAATAGGAAGCACCGTATCTCAAATATAGGTGTAATAATAATGGCATAATGTTACACCAGATACGAGTGTGAAAGTCTCATTATATTGGGGTAAGCACATAGGCTGTCTACACTCTCTAGAAGCTTGGCTCCCAGGCTCCTCTAGCTTGAGCTACTTTTTATTGGTACTAAGAGTAGTGAAGCCCAGAATCTTTTTTTTTTTCCCCCCTTTAAAAACCTCCATCAGAAGAAGTGAAGTTTTTAAAAGTAATACTAGGACTCACGTCCTACCCAGGACAAATCTCCACAGACCCGATATTCCATTTATGGGTGTGCCATCTTGGTTAGTAATATTTCATATATCTTCTTCATATTCCCTCCTATGGATACTCAGCTATGGATAAAGCTTACACAGATGCATTTGGAGAATGGAGGTGAACTTCCTATACATTCCCCTGCATATGCTGGCTAAAATTTGTTGTATTTCGCTTGTAGTTCTCAGTACCTATGTTTTGAACTTACTAATCCTTGGACTGAGTTATATGCATGGGGATTTCATTTAAAGCAATTTGTGAATTTCAGGGAAGGAGAAAGGAAAAAAGTGCATTTGCCTTGGCCTGCAGATCCACCAAATAAAAGATTTCAAGTCCACATTAGGATTCAACTACTCATACATAACAGTTTAGCAACATGCAGAAGGACAGCTGCACCACCATAAATCGCAAGCAGAATGCTGAAGGACAAACTAGACAAGCTGGTAGATAAAAGGTTGAGAGGGTATGGTAGCACAAAGAAGCAACATTTCACAAAAACACACTCTGTTCTCTCAAAGTAACATCATATGCATCTCAGGCACTTTCAGCATTTAAGCAAGAACACATAGCATTTTACTCAAAGTAATTAATTCTAGTGTAATGTGACATAAGCAGTGGCTTCAAATCAAATCAGCAGGTGGTTAAACTAACATCCTTCCAATTAAACAGAACACTGGCTAATTTTGCACCCATCAGGGCTCTTGATTATACTGCAGCTATAAAACTGAAATAAAAGTATTTTTTTATTATTATTATTCAAACATATCTATACTGAGCAAGAATTCAAAAGTTGCTGCTGATTGCTCTCTCTCTCCTAAGACAGACATGTTGAAAGAAATACATTATTTAAAAACACCAATGAAGTAAATGCCTTTCTAAGGCACCTTGGCAAAATGAAGCTCCAATGAGCACATCAACCAGTACTCTAAGGGTGGAAACAGACATCACTTTCATCTCATCTGTGCCACCATAAAAACCTTTATGGTAACACAACGGCCAAAAAAAAAACAGATGCCCAAGCCTCTTGTCACACCACAAATGCCCAAAATCTGTGGCCACAATGAAGGTTGTATTCATTTATGCTGCTATTTAGCACCATGTCCATTTGCTTTGTGGCAGGAGAACCTGGGCAGCCTGAAGCCACTCACATTCTCCAGCCGCCCTGAGCAGGTGTTCAGAGGGGCCAAATTCTGCATACCCTGGGAATTCCTGAACAGGATCAGCCCAAGTCTTGGGAGTGCGTAGCTGGCTTCGGCCTCTTACAAACATGCACCCCACGGAATCTGTAGGTGCACCTCTTCAAGTGGGAAAGACGGGGGTTTTCCTACTTAAGAGGGACGTGCTCCCAGGATATCCTAGGAGGTGTCTCTCTAAGAGAAATTTGCAGGGTGTGCAGGACCAGACCCCTCGAGACCTGAGAGAACACGACACCTGCTGTCCCACAGCATCAATGTGAGGCCCTTGGCTCACCCAATGAAGCAAATCAGCTGTGCTGGGGACACATCCTGACACAATTGCTTTATTTGGCAACATCTATTTCTGACCTCAGAATAACTAACCCATTCACCTGATCACCCTGGGCAAGAAGGAATTTTTCTGTGTCATGAACAACACCATCAACTCTACAGCATCTTAGCTTTTGCTCTAAAAATGTAAACAGAAGGGAAAGCATAAAGTAGACAAGCTGATTTTTTTAACTAGGTTAGGAAGCTCTTTTGACTATTTTAGACACCATTCAAGAACTTTAAGCCAGATCTAAACAAGCAGTTAGGAGCCTAACTCCTAGTTAAACACCAAAATACATTTTGGGGTCTGGCTACAGGCATACATAAGCCAAAATTTTTACAGTTAATATCTGTCTGCATTGTAAAGACTTTCTGATTCGCCCCTATCTAAACAATTAAAAAACTGGTAACTTCAAGCTACAGTGCCACCCAGTGGGTATAAACTACAGAATACAGTACTGACTAAGCAGACAAAACAGGAAAACAATAAAAAAAAAAGTGAATTTCTCTCCAATTAAATGCAAGTCCAAATCAACAACAACAACACCAAAAATGGCTTCTTATTTAAAGTAATAGCATTATGACGCATTCAGTTTGGATTCAGTGCTAATGTTTTTGCACATCTAGGCAAGTATTAATAAATGCACATTCAAGACTTCGTAATAAACATTGCCTTGTTGACTGGAGAAATTTATATAAATATAAGTTAAAGGAGAATTATTTAAGGTGGCAAAAGAAATCCAACATGATCTACCAAGAAAAAAAATGCAGTTAAAAAGAGTGTTCTTTTCTACACAGTAGAACAGATTGCCAAAATAATATTGGTATTGTTTAAAATCTCAAACAGTAAGGATTTATACTAACTATTCAGTAAAGAATAAGATACTAAATTTTAAGTGCAAGTCTGACTTTTGAGCAGATAAATTATAAGCCAATAGATATATCACAAAGAATTAAAGTGTTGTAACTCCAGGTAAAAGGACTGAAGTTTGACATTGCCTGAGAAGCATAGAATTTACTTTGTAGAGCCTGGCCCAAGCACCCAATGTGTGATGTAAGAAAAAGAGAGCCCTTACCCCAGTCCTGTTCATACAAGGCTTGGGAAAGGCACCATGATTCACTTATTGGCATGTGTGGATGCACAAAAACAAGATGCTTTGTGAGATTTCAGTATAATGCACCCTTAACTACAAACACTTGAATTGTAATATTATTAAATTGGGACACTTTGTTATAAGTTTATGCTATACACATAAGCTTTATATCATTTCACTATATACTGCTATACAACAATACATTCATGTTTAGTGTTTAATTATCACAAATAATTGATGTCAAGTCAAATATTGGCCCACTTCATCATGGTCAATTAATTAAAATGATTGTTTAACTGTATGATTACAATTGTAGCTGTTAACTATACAAGCTACAAAGGAAAGAAAGCCAACAAGTTTATGACTCTAGGAAAGATGAAAAACAGCACCTGACATGCTGTATTTTAACTTATAAAAATGGCACTATGAATGCTAAAGTGTAAAGAAATTCAGCTTGCCTATCTTATCCACAATTTACTTCAATATTTCCACAAGGAAAATAATCTGAACTTCTTTTGGTTGAATAATGATACTTAATATGCAAAAAAAAAACCAAACCAGTCAGGGATTACTGACATTTAAAACTAGTAACACGATGGCAAAGAGTGGCACAAAGACTAATAAAAATATATCAACTTACACAAATGTAAAGACCACTAATAAATGCATGCACTAGTCAAATTCCTAGTACTGGTGCACAGCACAACACTGTGACATAAAAGCTATGTCAACTGTTGTATTAAGATGGCACTTTTTGCAACTGCCAAGTACAGTAAATTGAAGCCAATTGTAACAAAAGTGTTTTAAATAGTAAGCTATACTTTCCATCTTAAGCTGAAACTGGACCAAGACATGATTTCACTTTTTATCCTGATTTTCTAGAATGCATAAGGCAAGTCAGTAGTCAGGAAAACAGAATAGAAGAAAAAAGGCAGGGTGACATTTCATAGGACAATGGTACCATAAATGTTCCAATGTAACAACAAACTGTCTTGAAGTCAGTACTATTTTTAATGGTATAGTTGACTAAGCATAACACTGTATATGCCTTCAAAAACCACAAAAAGTCAGCATGATTAGGATGCTTATGCTAAATGCTGACAGGGCTGATATACTAGAAGTGCTTTTTGTAAAAACATATTGGGGTAGAAATTTTATTTTCACCCAGTTTGCTGCTCATCACCCTGGAAATCAAACTGTGTACACAATCATAAATTCCAAGGCAACAGCTGTATCATCTTGAGCCTGTTGGAAAACTTCTTAAAACAAAGCCAAAAGAGAGAAATATCTATGCGCTACTATGCTACAAAACACAGTAAGTTTCAACTGCTTCAACAATGCTATATTTCAGACATCTATATTTAAATAATTTCTTCTTTTAGGAAAAAAAATATATTTTTTTCTAACACCTAATCTTCACGCACTTATTTTTGAGGAAAAATAAACTTTTAAAAAAAATCCAATGAATTAATCATAATCTCTGAAAAATCCAAAGAGCTAACTTTCAAAAAAACATGAATAAAAACTTAGTCCTAAAATTTGGGTTCTTCAAGCTAAAATAAAACCTAAAAATGGGGTCTCTAAGCCAGATGTCTGATATTTCCACAAGTTTTCCAAATGTTTGTAGCAGATCATTTGTGGAATCCTATCTGTTTACCCTTTGCTGGCCGTGGATGCTCAGTTTCTTTGCATCACTTAGCACATACATGATTTACTCATGTAAATCCATCTTTCTAGATGGATAATTTTACCTAGATATGAAGTGAACTGCAATAAAATGTCTGAATCTGAACTTCTTGTTAGTTCAGAAATACAATACATTTGTAATGTGTATTTTATGCCAACTAAGCTATTATTTTCTTAGCAGCTGCATTAAAATGCAACTTTCAGGTAAGGTTTCTCAAAAAGATTATGAATGTAAACTGAATGCAGCTAGAAATGCAGTTTCTCTTAGGATGTCCATGGCTGTGCTGTTCAGTGGTTTTCATTCTGTTTTAAAAGACTATTTGGCCTGTTAGTTTCATACAGCAAGAGAACTTTAGCATGTACACTTAGTATGTCATCTACCTTTGTTTTAAAAAAAAAATTGATTTTATATAACTTTGGTCAAGCTTGAAACAAATAATTCATGGTTTGTTTGCTTATGTTACGCTAAAAATAAATTAGCAGATGTCTTTGATACTAAAACTTTGAGGTGCACAATTGTAGAAAGAAAATGTTTATTACAGATTGACTTTTTCAAGAGCTCTCCCACTACAATCCCATTTCTACAAGCACACACACACACTCACTCACTCTTGCTCTCGCTCTCAACTGAGGCTGCAGAAAGCAAGGGTTTTAACCCTTTACACAAAAAAAGGTTGCTCCTCTGAAAACTATAAAAACAGACCAAATCGTGTCAATCTGTCCTCCTATGAAGATAGAGGTATAGCTGCCTTCCAAAACATTTGGATTAGTGACTGTAGCAGTTATAAGAAAGCAGTAAGAAATGTTCCCAGCCTCTGTTGACCTGGACAGGATGTTAGGAGCCATGTTAGTAGGACTGGATAGAAGAAGAGTAGGAAAAAGGGAATTGTTTTACTGCCCAAATGAGATGACTGATGAGAGTGCAGACACACCATGCTGAAGCTTTTTCTATTCAAATGTGAAAGCCAGTAATCTACAGAATTTCTTACCAGCTTTTTCGGATTTTTCTTTCTGCTCTCGCAATTCTTCACCGTGCGTAGTTATCTGCTTGATCCGAGCACGCAACTGAGCTATCTCCTCCTCCTTCATTTCCAATGTTTCATGCATCTGTCTTTTTGTCTCTGCAATTACCATCCCCTATAGAAGAGATTTTAATGGTAAAAAGATGACTCCAGAAACACAAGTACGTGTGTCATGAACAACCCCAAGCCAGGATATAATCAGGATTAATTGAAATCACTTAACATTACTAGGATAATGGAAAATGTACTTCTCCTACAAAGGAGGAAAAAAAGAAAAAAGCATCACCTACAAGACAAAAATGTACACCACTTCTGAAAGTATAACATGCGTTCTACCTGTGGGATGCAGCAAGAACAAGGAGAATAACCCAGACTTATCTGGTTTAGTCTCCAGGTATGATGAACTCCTCCGAGTAATAAGGACCATCACAAAACTCACAAACTTCTCCTCTAAGGACAAGGTTGCTTATCTTTGACCTTGTTATCCTTAAGTTAAATACACAGCAACATGTGTATAAATTAAAAAAAAAGAAAAAATCCCCAAACACCCACATTCCATTATGCACACATCTACCCCTGGGAAGAGGATGAAAGAATCAAAACACACAACAGATGTTAGTCATGTTGCTTAATACACCACTGAAAGGCAAATAAAACTACTAAAACACTTCATATCCCAGGCACGCAATGGGCATTTTTACATCATTAATCACAATTTAACATTAAATCTTCAACACTGTTTCATTTTCTAAAAACCTGATGTTACGATCATTACAAGATTGGCAATTAACCCAACTACTAAATTAGTATGCCCTTCTAAAATCATATTATAAACAATATTAAATATTCTTACAACCTTCATACTGAACTATTAGTCAATATTCCCAAGCCATCTACACAATATAGCTACACAACAAATTTATGTTTTAACAAGCAAGAGACAATTTGGAGTGGAACACAAAACCAAATGACCATTAAGAATAGCTCTAAGTATCAGAGGGCAAATGCATCTAGCTTTACCGATTTAAATGCAGAGAAATTATTTGCTAGCCACATAGTTTAAAGGGAAACAAAACAAAACAACTGGAGCCAAGTTTACCTTATCTTGTTCTAGCTGTTCAATCAAGTTCTTTGCATCACGCAACTGAGTAATCAGTTTAGTCTTCTCACTCATTTGAAGCTCCTGAAATGCAAGCCAAGAGGAGGAATTAAAAGCACTGTCATTTTAGTCTTCTGACAGATTCCCAGGATGGAGAATATAAACAACAGACTCTGAACATTGTTCTGATCAGTGCATTTCAAATGTGAGACTGACCAGGATGAGATTCTGCACTGAGCTTCTCAAAGGTGCAACACAGAATTCAGAGACCAGGAATATGAAGGACTGTGGCAGTTTTAGGACATCTCTGCATTCCCCAATCAAAGTCTCCTTCCCTGTCCCCATCATAACTTAGATGTCCATGAGGGGCAATTTAAAATATAGTCATCTCCCAAAGCTGTGCGTGTAAGTGATGCTCAATATCTCTGCAGATACAACAACACAACCCCTGTGCCCTATCCCAAGGCTTGTAATGTTGCTTTCCTCAGGCCTTTACATGTCTTCTACAGTTCTTCCATTAAAAAAAACAAACAAACAAAAAAATCTCCTCCAGGCCTACCTAGGGGCTTTCAGGCTGCTTGAATACATGGGGGCAGGGGGGGGGAGAATAATAAAATGCGCTTAATGTTAAATTTGGCGCACTCCCGTGGCAACCCCAGTACATGCCCAGAAGAGGCAACATGTTACTGCAACCTAGTTCTGCAGCATCTGTACAGATTGGGTACTTTAGTGGGACTTTTTTGGCTTGGATCAGCTATTAGATAAAAGCGCCACAAAGCCCTGCTGAAGCCCTAATTTATAGATGCTGCAGAGCTAGGTCAAAATAATACACTGCTTCTTCAGGCAAAGTATGATTTGGGGATGGAGGGCAGGTCCACATCTGCAAGCAGCCTTAGAGTCCTTTAATCTGGTATAAAGGAGACAAGGAATAGGGAGATTCTAACCCAAGAAATGGAGACAAAATTAAAATCGCTCACAATTCAGAAATAAAATAAGCCAAACCAAATGAAGACAGCCTGCTAACCTACAAACACCCTGGGTTTATATTAATATATTTAATTGTACATATATCCTTTTCTCTCAAACTGTTAGGATTTCACTTCATTGTTCTGACACCTCAAAATATTGCTTGGTATTTCACTGCCTGCCCTCTTGCTCTCAGTCAACTACTACTATAAACTTTGCTTTATATACACTGAAGTCTTCCTCAGAAATTAAAGGTAAGTTTTGAAAAAAGCTGGATATTTGAGTTTTGCACAATAGCTTATTTTTATAGCAGAAGTAGTCTAACACCATCACTCAAGCCCAATATGGCACCCTGCCACCTCATCCACACCTATTATAAAAGGAATGATGTTTAAAAGAACACAAACCCTCTAAAGCAACGGTGCTCAACTTTTTGGCACTGCTCCCCCCCCCCAGGATTGGGCCCTGGGAGCCCAGCGCCACTCCCTCCTGTCATCCTACACAGACTGAGCTGACCCTGCCCAGCCCTGTACCCCCACTGCAGCATGTAGGGCCCAGGGCTCCCCATGGGTCTGAAAATTTGGCAGAAGGGGAGTAATGTCAATCCCCCACCGCCAAATTTTCCGTCCTGTGAAGAATCCTGCAGGCCAGATCTGGCCCACCAGCTAGGGCAGGGGCGGGCAAAATGCGGCCAGGCCATTCTATCTGGCCCACGGGGCTCCTAAAAAATGTATAAAATTAATATTAAACTGCCCTGGGCTGCCTATCATACAGCCTTCGATGGCTTGCCAAAACTCAGTAAACGGCCCTCTGCTCAAAGTAATTGCCCGCCCCTGAGCTAGGGGCTAAGGAAATAAATGCAGTGGATGATACGAGAAGCAGCCACAAAGAAAGGAATAGGGAACTCTCTATAGGAGATTGGGCTACAGCTGAAGAGTCCTTTAAATCCTGGCTGTGAACCTGCAAGCATTAGAAGGGAAGTTGCAGGTTAATTATCTGAAGTGCTTGAGTAGCTTAGATGAACAATGTAGAAGTGTCACTGATGCATAACAATTGTAGAGTTGCAAGCAATAATGTGCAGTTGCATATGATGGGAAGGCACTTCTTCAACCATCAAGTCCAATCCCCTGCTATCACAAGCACCATGTTTTATAATCTCCCTCAAAGTGATTAAGTTTCACAGGAAAACTAAGCCTATTGGAAAACTGTTCCAGAAAACTCACTTTTCACTGCCTCTAATTTACATCCTAATTTATTCATGGCCATCTTATACTCACTTTTTTCTGCGCCAACACTGTCCTTTTAGCTTCAATAGTTTTTTACCCTCCCTGGTGTATTTAGAAAAAGCAATAATATTTTTCTCAGCTTTCATTTTGTTAGACTAAAGTAGCCAAGTCCTTTTAGTCTCCTCTCAGGACAGAATGATCAGTGGAATACAGGGCCTAGCAGCTTCCCTCTACCCTTGCTCTAGTTTAAATGCACCCTCCTTGAACATGACTGACCAGAATTGTATAAAACATAGCAGATGAGGTCTCACACTTCTACCTTGTACAATGGCATTACTATGTTATCCTCTCTATTGAAAGAACTATATACTTAAGTGACATTTGCTTGTCACAGCCATGTGACCTTGGGGGCTTATACTTATTCCGCAATTACTTAAAACAGCCAGGTCTTTCTCCACCTGCTGTTTCTAATGGATATCCTCCTATCTTAAGCACATTCTTGTATATATTATCTTGCACTCTATACTTTTAAACTGCATCTCATTCCTATCATTCAAGATTATCCAATTCTTGATAACACCATGATAATACTCCAATCTTTTTAGATATTGACAATGTCTCCCAACTTCAGGCCACCAGCAAATGTCATTAGTCTATTGCTATTTTTTGAGGAACAACAATAATGAAAATGTTAAATAAGATTAGTCTCCAGATGTCTCATGTGACGTCTTACCAATTTTCTATTTACCTCCCTGTCTATTTCTTTCAAAATCTGTTCTGAAGCTTTTGCATACTCCTGAGGTGAGACTATCAGATCAGCAGTTGCCTACATTGCTTCCCAACACTTTAAACTGTAAGTACTACATTCTCTAATCATATGTGAAAAGCAGTTATTACCAGACCTGCAATTGTGTGTGCCAGTTTTTGCCATGGAGATTATCTAGCATCCTCAATTTGAGCATAATGAGCTCCGAGTCCAGATTCTAACCTAATGTGCTAACTTCCATTTCCACGCTCTAAAGGCCCTGCTACATGTTCAATTTAAAGCTGGACAGAAACAAGCTATAGTTGTTATACATCTTTAAGCACACTAACTTTGGGGCTAGCTGGTTCTTCTTATAGCTGGAGAGTCATTTTTATGGTATGACAATTACTTTGCACATGTGGCCAGTCTAAATTTGTTGTGAGGTTAACCTATTGGGTTTATTTATGTTTTGGGCTATACTCAGATTATCCTTAATCTTTACTGAATAAGCACCCTACTACTTTCCTTGTTCTCTGTTTATTCATATGGCTGACTTTCCAATTTATTAATAGCATTTACAAGATTTAACACAACATGACTTTTAGCATTTCTCACATTTTTATGTCTACTTCTAAAATGCAGCTTTCTGCACTGATCAACCCCTTTTTTGCATTTTCTGTCAGCTCTTTGTTTACTCCTAATCATAGTAATCATATCTAGTTAGGAATTAGTTTATCAGGCTAGATCTGAAGACCTTCCCCTTAAGGTTTTCTCCTTGCTCAGGCTGAATATTCCTATTAGTTTCTGTGCATCTGATTTAAAAATTATGTCACTGTTTCCTATGACATTTTGGCACAGCTGCCTACATATTTTGTCCAACTCACTGTAATGACCAGTGTCATCAATTCAGCTGTGTAAACTCATGTAAATGACACCAGGACTTTTGCACTACATTAGGTAACGTCTATCAAAAGTTAGAATCTTCTCCATACCTTCATCTTCTCTAGTTCCTGAAGTCTCTCTTCTAGTTGCTCCTGCAGAGCCTCTTTCTCATTAGATAGCTGTGCAGAGCGATCCCTATGTGATCGAATCATCTCTTTACATCGCTGTAGCAGGTTTTCTTGACGTTTTACTCTCAGATTAAGGGCTTCTAGTGTTTTTGCAGAATCTTCATTGCCACCTACAGACAACATAGCACCCTTACTACAAGCTCTTCTTTTTCAAAACATGAAAACTTTATTAGACATTTCAATCCAGTCATTTTAGTATTACAAAAATGATTAACTACTCTAAATAGCAATTTTCCAAATTAACAGTACCTATTATAAAGGCTTTCAAGATCCAATCATAAATTGACAAAACAGTCATTTCCCTCCAAATTCAATTTTAGTTTTCTTCCATAAAGGGCTGGGAGCTTCAAAAAGGGTACAGTATTGAAAACCCAACAAGACACTGTTCTGACATGATGAAAGCACAAGAACAGCAAGAGACCAATGTAGCTGCACACAGAGCTTCTAGAATTCCTCAGTTGCTAAAGCAAAACATATAGGCCACAGCAAAAGAGGCAGATCATCAAGGAAGCTTACCAGGAAATAGCTAGAACCTACAAGGACAAAATCAGAAAGGCAAAGATAAAGAATGAGTTGCACCTGGAGAGGAAGGTTAAAAGACACCACAGACAGGTTCTATAAGTATGTCAGCCAGAAAGGAAAGACCAAAGCTGTGGGTCCATTATTAAATAGCCAGGGGGAACTCTTAACAAAAGATGCAAAGAAAGCAGAGCTACTTGACAGCTACTTTACCTGTCTTCACAGATAAAGTAAGCTGCAGCCAGGCACCTAATAAGAATTATCCAGATAAGGAAAAGGACAAGTTGAGGGATGAAATAACAAGAGAGAGTCAGAGAGCTTTTGATAGGTCTGTATGAATTCAAGTCAGCAGGGCCCGATGAACTTGTCCCAAGACACTGAAGGAACTGGCAGAGGAGATCTTGTAGCCCTTAGCAATGACCTTCATAAAAAGTCATGGGAGATGGACAAGATACCAGAGGACTGGAAGCAGGCCAACGTGGTGCTCACCCACACCTATTATAAAAGGCAAGAGGAGGACATAGGGAACTACAGACCACTTAGCCTTGTGGCAGAAATGCCCCCGTCGGTGCCCCTCTCCAGAGATCTGTCTCAGCCAGCCCGAGAGGCTGCTGTTGAATCTCTCACAGCAGGGATCTCGCTCCTTGTCTGCAGACAAAAGCCTGGCGCCTGGGAGGCGATGCTCTGGTCACCTGGGCAAGGGGGGGGAAGACCCGGCCCTGCGCGCGGGCCC
>NW_005842744.1:497073-498537 GCF_000455745.1 Alligator sinensis
AAACGGCTACCTCAGCCACCCTGGTTTGCTCTATGGGATTCCTTTGATATTCCTGTAATATTTCTATGATATTGCTCTACCTTTTACCCTGTTTCTGCCCCTACCCCTGTAATCAATAAAGTTCTCCTTTGTGACCGGTGTGGGAGACGTATTGAGGGGTGGGACTAAATTATGCCGAGGAGGCCCCTTAGGTCTGTGGACTAAGGGAGGCTTCCTAATCAGCCCCTGACTTGGGAAGTGCCCCAAGTGCTTGTATTGGGTCTAGCACCCATTGGACGATCAGGCCTGTGTTTTCCAAGGTGCGCAGAGCCAGAAGTGAGTCCAGAGCCTTGGATGGTGGCAGCGGGAACCCCAGGCTAGCGGGTGTGCTCCAGGGAAGGGGTCGGCCGGACGGGAGGCACCCCAAGGGAGGCACTCGGAGCCTGGAAGGTGGTCGGGCGCAGGGAGGTGGGCGGCTCAACGCAGGAGCGCCCCCTACTGGCCCGCCACACGTGGTGGCAGCGGTGGGATCCGAATACCCTGCTGTATTTGAGGCATAATTTGGAAAAGGAATAGAGTCACTGAAATCCCTTGAGCAAACAATTTCTAATTTGGCATCGGGTCGACTGGATAGGGTAGAGAGTCAGGATGGAGGACGAGTATGTCCGGATGACTGTGCCAGAACTGAAGGAACTGGCAAAAGAGAGAGGCCTACATGTGAAGAAAGGGCTAAAGAAGGATGGGCTGGTTAAACTCTTGTGCACCAGCGAGTCAGAACAAGCATCAGCTTCACGCTCGTCAACTCCTGAGTCTGACCCAGGAACTCCCTCCCGCTCGCCAAGCCCAGAGGCTGCTGGAAGATCACTCTCCGAGAGTGAGCAACAGAGACTCCATGAGAGAGAGATGAAAAGGATGGAGCTGGAGGAGAAGCAGCTGGCAGCCCAGCGCGAGAAGGAGCAGATAGAATTGAAAAAACTGGAGCTAGAAGCTCAGCGTGAAAGGGAACAACGGGAAGCCCGGTTGGAGGCACAAAAGCTGGAGGCTCAGCTCCATATGCAGACCATTGCGGGAAACGCGAATCCTCCGCAAGCGTCCGGGGAACAGCCCAAACTAGATGTCTCCGCCTTCGCTCGCTACCGAGAGGGAGACGATCCCGCAGTGTTCCTAAGCAACTTTGAAAGACAAGCCCAGCGGTGCAAGGTGCCGGAGGAAAAGATCATGATGTACCTGTCTGCACTGGTAGAGGGTGACATGGCGGTGGTCCTGAACAGCCTGCCCTCAGATGCAGCTGATGACTATAATGCCTTCAAAGCTGCTGTGTCTAAAAGGTTCCAGTTAGGACCAGAGTATTTCCGGAAAAAATTCCGGAATACGCGCCCACAACCCGGAAAGTCATTGACTGATTACATAGCCCTGTTAGACGACACATACATTAAATGGTTAGCCGAAGCCAAGGTTGACACTTTAGATAAGTCACGCCAGCTC
>NW_005842744.1:504254-507632 GCF_000455745.1 Alligator sinensis
ATTATCCATGCGGTCATCCAGGTGAATCTGAACCTGGCTCTCTCCTCATCACTGCATGCTGCAAGAGTGCCCTGCCTCCAGAGGAAACAACAAGCACCTCTGGACGATGCGAGTGAGTAACCTACTAGAGATCCGATCAGATATTTAGCTTCAGTAACTCAGATGCGTGTTGAAACGGCTACCTCAGCCACCCTGGTTTGCTCTATGGGATTCCTTTGATATTCCTGTAAGATTTCAATGATATTGCTCTACCTTTTACCCTGTTTCTGCCCTACCCCTGTAATCAATAAAGTTCTCCTTTGTGACCGGTGTGGGAGACGTATTGAGGGGTGGGACTAAATTATGCCGAGGAGGCCCCTTAGGTCTGTGGACTAAGGGAGGCTTCCTAATCAGCCCCTGACTTGGGAAGTGCCCCAAGTGCTTGTATTGGGTCTAGCACCCATTGGACGATCAGGCCTGTGTTTTCCAAGGTGCGCAGAGCCAGAAGTGAGTCCAGAGCCTTGGATGGTGGCAGCGGGACCCCCAGGCTAGCGGGTGTGCTCCAGGGAAGGGGTCGGCCGGACGGGAGGCACCCTAAGGGAGGCACTCGGAGCCTGGAAGGTGGTCGGGCGCAGGGAGGTGGGCGGCTCAACGCAGGAGCGCCCCCTACTGGCCCGCCACACGCCTCACCTAGATACCCAGGAAGTTACCAGAGCATATCCTAAGGAAGACCATTTGCAAGCATCAGGAGAAGGGAAGGCTGATTACAAGCAGTCAGCATAGATTTATGAAAAACAAATTGCATCAAACAAACCTGACCACCTTCTTTGACAAAATAACTACTTGGGTGGATGAAGGGAATGCTGTGGATGTAGTTAGTGTATCTGGGCTTCAGCAGGGCTCCCAATAAGGTCCCACATGACCTTCTCATAAAAAAATTGGACAAATTTAGGCTGCACAAAACTACCATACAGAGGATAAACAACTAGTTTAATAGCTGCAAACAAAAAGGTAATTATAAAAAGGATCCATGTCAGACTGGCAGAAGGCTTCAAACAGAGTTCCACCGGGGTCTGTCCTGGGCCCCAGTGCTGTTCAACGTGTTTATTGATGGTTTGGATGTTGGCACAGAAAAAGTCTTGAGCAAGTCTGCAGATGACACAAAACTGGGAAGGACTGTAAACACATTGGAGGATGGGAGCACAATTTGGAAGGATATCAACAGACTGGAAAGCTGGACTGAAGCTAACAAGATGAAGTTCAAAGTTGACAAATGCAAGGTGCTACCTGTCAGGAAGAATAATCAAAAATGCAAATATAAAGTGGGTGACACTTGGATGGATAGCAGCACTGTGGATAAGGACCTGGGACACCTGGTAGATTACAGGCTCAGTATGAGTCTGCAGTGTGATGCAGCTGCACAAAAGGAGAATGAAGTTTTGGGATGCATCAATTGAAACACTAGGTGAAAGACACGGGAGGTGATAGTGCCTCTCTACTAAGCACTGGTTAGGCCTCATCTACACTACTGTGTGCAGTTTCAGGCTCTGCATTTTTTAAAGGACATGGAGAAGTCAGAAAGTATCTAGAGGCAGGCAACAAAGATGATAAAGGGCTTGAAAGGCAAGTCAGACAAGAAGAGGCTGAAGGAGCTAGGCATGTTTAGCTTGTGGAAGAAGTGCTTACAAAGGGACGTGAAAACAATTTTCAAATACTTGAAGGGCTGCCATCAGGAAGAGGGAAAACACCTTTCTTCTCTTGCTGCAGAGTGGAGGACACAGAACAATGACTTGAAGTTGCAGCAAAGAAGATTTAAACTACATATCAGGAAGAACTCATTGTTAGAACAGAGAGCCAGTGGTATAGACTGCCAAGGGAAGTCGTGGACTCTCCATTATTGAAAATGTCCAAAAAGAGACTGGGCAACCACTGGTCAGTGATAATACAGGCATAGCAATGCCTAGGTTCTACTATGGATATTTCCTATGCTTCTGGGTTTTGTTGGTTGTCACACGGGGCTCAGAGGGAACTTCACCCCCCGACCCTTCCCTGCTCCATGTGGTGGTGGTGGTTTATGCAAGCATGTTAGGTTTTTTTGTTGTTTTGTTTTTAAGCCTTCCTCAGAGGCATTGAAGAGTTTGAATGAGATGTGCCAATGCTCCTGCTAGGACTTAAAGTCAAAGGTCCTGCCCCTCTGCTTAGGGTCAGACCAACTGCCATATTTGGGCCATAAAGGAATTTTACAACATTAACAACATTTTACAGAAGCAGGACATTGGATGCTGTGGTCTCACTGCTTCACTTATGGAAGGTTTCGGTGTTGTGTCTTATGTTGTGCCAGGGTCAACTGTAGTTTTACTAAGAGGTTATATTATGGATTTGTATAGGATGGTTTGGACAGGAATGAGCCTGCCTAAGGCAGGGGCTGCACTAAATGACCTCCAGAGGTCCCTTCCAGCCCTACTTCTGATTCCTGACAACCATTTAGGAACATCAAAAAATGTATGAAATGTTCAATCATTACAGTAAAATAATGCATGTTGTCAAGCTGAATGCATACTTGGTAAGAAAAATAAAAGTGCACCAGATTTATTACAAATTATCTCTTCAAGAGCAACCCTTCAAAAAGATCTTTGGGACCTTGTAGAATATAAAGCCTCAAATAACATTAACCTAAACTGAAACATAATCAAGTTTAACAACCTATTTTAAAAATCTGCAACTAATTTGAGGGATCTGATTAACCAAAAATGGAGGGAACGGAACAATGTCTAAGACAACAAAAGTCATGGTATAAGAGTACAGAACTCGCTCAAGTTTCACTACTTAAAAAGCCATAAACATCACATCCCAGAAGAACTTCCATTCCAAAGATGTGACTGAAAGACACCGCAATTTTTAATTTGGCCTGCCTTCTCTCATATAATACCCTTGAAAACCAGGGTCAAAAAAACCCATGTGATTGCAAGCGTCTCTCACAAATTCAAAGCATGAGATTCCTGTTTTTCCAGGGCTGTGTATGATGGAGTTTAAAAGTATACAGCCAGCAATATCATTCACTGCAGGGCAGAGGCCAAGTTTATTATCACACAGAGCTATTTCCGTTTGCATACAACAAAGAGATGGATATCCTGAGTCCAGATATTACTAAGAAGCATATATAATAGAGTAATATTACAAGTTGAACCACAAGGAGAAGATCGTACCATCTGAAGGAAAGAATCTCATGTTACAATTTATAAATTGGTAGGTGATGCTTTCATATTCTCTCTCTATATATATATAAGTGCTTAGAGTCCATTTGCCTGTGTGTGCATCTGCCTGTAACACTCTTGGGGGGCGTGGCTCCTGGCAGGGCATGGCTCCAGCCAGTGTCAAGAATGATGGGTGGGGCGGGGT
>NW_005842744.1:507642-513790 GCF_000455745.1 Alligator sinensis
GCCGCGTGCAAGCTTCCCTCCTGCCCCCCCACTCCTGGGAGGCAGTGGCAGTGGCAGCGGCAGCACAGGGTGGTGGGTGTCAGCGCTCCGTCCCCACCCACCCTCGGTCATTCTTTATGGGCAATTCACTAGTATATCAATAACGTCTCTTGGTTACAAAAGTTACAGACCAGGCAAAATCGTATTAAAAGCATTTCTGCTGCTCAGCAGCTTGCTTGCTAAGTTAGTAATGAGTAGACTGAGACTTCAACACTGGCTATAGGCCTCTGAGTTTCAGCCTGAAAGCACAGCCCTGATGGGCTTGAGAATGTTTTTCAGTCTTCACAGGCAAGGTCAACTCCCAGACTACTGCACCTGACAGCACAATTTGAGGAAAAGGTGAGCAGCCGACAGTGGCAAAAGAACAGGTTTAAGACTATTTAGAAAAGCTAAACAACATGGAGTGCTGAGGCAGTTGGCAGTGTGATTCCAGAGCCACTGGCCATTATTTTTTAAAAATTGTGGTGGCCAGAAAAGGTCCCAGACAACTGGAAAAGGGCAAATAAAGAGCTTATCTTATGGAAAGGGAAGAAGGAGGATCTGCAGACCTACAGACAGATAAGGCTCACCTCAGTCCCTAGAAAAATCATGGAGCAGGTCCTCAAGGAATCCATTTCTAAGCACCTGGTGACATGGATTCACCAAGGGCAAGGTCATACCTGACCAACCTATTTGCTTTCTATGATGATGAGATAACTGGCTTTGTGGATGTAGGGAGAGAAGTGGATGTAATATGCCTGGACTTTAGCAAAGCTTTTGATATGGTCTCCCACAACATTCTTGCAAGAAAGCTAAGGAAGTACAGGCTGAACGAAAGGACAATAAGGTGAATAGAAAACTGGCTAGATCATTGGGCTCAAAGGAAATCAATGGCTCAATGTCTAGTTGGCAGCTGGTATCAAGTGGAGTTCCCCAGGAGTCAGTTCTGGGGCTGGTTTTGTCCAATACTTTCATCAATGATCTGGAAAATGGGATGGGGGCACCCTCACCAAGTTTACAGATGACATCAAGTTGAGGAGAGCAATAGATACACTAGAGGGTAGGGCTAGGATTCAGAGAGACCTATACAACTTGGAAGATTGGATTAAAAGAAACTTCATGAGGTTTATAGGATAGAACAATCCCATGCACCAGTACAAGCTGGCAACAGAGTGCCTAACTAGCAGCTCTGAAGAAAAGGACCTGGGGATTACAGTGAACAATAAGATGAATATAAGCCAACAGTGCGCCATTGTTGCCAAGAAGGCTAACAGCATACTGGGCTGCATTAGTGGGAACATTGCCAGCATTCAAGGGAAGTGATTATTCACCTCTTTTCGGCACAGGTGAGGCCACATCTGGAATACTGTGTCCAGTTTTAGGACCACCACTACAGAAAGGATGTGGAGAGAGCAGAGGACAACAAAAATGGTTGTGGGGCTGGGGCATATAACTTCTAAAGAGAGGCTGAGGGAACTGAGGGTTTATTTAGTCTAGAGAAGAAAAGACTGAAGGGGCATTTAACAGCAGCCTCCAACTACACATGAAGGGTGGTTCCAAAAAGGATGAAGCTAGACTGTTCTCAGTGGTGGCGGATGACAGGACAAGGAGCAACGGTCTCAAGTTGCAGCAAGGGAAGTTTAGGTTAGATAACAGGAAAACTTTTTTAACCAGGAGGGTAGTAAAGCAGGGCAACAGGTTAGCCAGAGAGGTGGTAGAATCTCCATCCTTGCAGGTTTTTAAGACCCAGCTAGACAAAGCCTTGGCTGGGATGATCTAGTTGAGAAAGGTCCTTTTCTGAACACAAGGTTGAACTAGCTGACCTAATGAGGTCTCTTCCAACCCTAATCTTCTGTGATTCTATAAGTCCTGCAAATCAGGAGACTATTTAATAGTCCAGACACCATGATAAATGAGCACTGCTTTTTCATCTTCCACAAGGCAAGGATTAAAATGAGATCGTAACTGACCTCTCTAGAAATCAAGAAATGATCACGTAATCAAGTCAAAGAACATCTCTGAACCTCTCCCCCATACTCCCATGTAACTTCAGAGATGCTATATTATCTTGGAACAGACCATCTCCTTCTGGGAAAACTCTTTAATGCAGAAGCCTGGGTTCCAAGCTGCCCAGATCTTTTCTACCCACATCAATTCCAAAGCCTCTTCAAAAAAATAAAAAATAAAATGCCTACCAGTACCTCCCGATTCCCAAACATTTTGTGCATTGATTTCTGTTGTTGGACTTTGAGCATTTGGTTCTGACTGAACAGTTGGCTCAGGTAGCTCCGTGCTTATTTGGCCATTTTGTAACCGCTGTTTCAGCAAGGATACCTAAACAAAATATCCTTTTGGTGAAAAATGAAGCAATACTAAATACAAATACTTCTTTATTGTTTTCCTTTCAAAATAGCAAGATGTTTTAGTAAAACTGGTAGCACATCAGACACAAAGGCAAATTCTTTTTGATGCAATGTTCACAACACATTTTTAAACATTGTTACTGTTCCAATTATCCTAAAAACACCATCATTCTTATATATGGAAAGAAATGGGACACTTCCACTATATCAGTTTTGCAGAAGCCTCATGAAAGCTTACATAACTGAACATCTGCTCACCTCATGGCCATAATGAAAAGGGGTATCTGATTTGCTCATCACAAGACAAGTGTATTACTTGAATGAATATGACTTCATAAAACTACAATTGCTAGTACTATACCTTTTTACTACTTCTGGATCACTACACAAAGTTCAAGCAGATTTATAGACCAAAGAGTTGTAATACCTAGCTGTAATGTCCGTCTTACAACAAGTAAAGAAGCAAACATTTCTCATGATAATCACAGCTTTTAATCACAGCAAATAATTCAAGAGCATTTTTTGGATGTTACCTGAGTCTGCAGGACACTAATAACCTGATCCTTTTCTTCTAATGAAGCATCAAATTCCTCCTGGAGATGTTTTTTGGCTTGTTGATCCATTTGGAGTTCCTAAGGACAAAGATGCATTTCAAATATAAAATGAAAAGGTTGGTTAGAAATAGAACAACAATATCATAAAGTAAAAATATGAAAATCTTAAAGCAAGTATTTAAAAGGTTGATTGAAATATTACTTAAATATGGTTACTATTTCAGTGCATCTAGAATATTATTCAAAAGTGAATGTTGATTTTGTAACACAGCATACACATAAAATGTGCCATTTTTTACAATTATATCTCCGGTCAAAAATAACAATCTATTTTTATTTTTTTTATTTTTTTTTTTGTCTCAAAAAAATGAAAAAAGAAAAAAAAGAAATCAGGCCTTTTCCTTCCTTTATGAATTGATCAAATTTGATCAAACTTGCAATGGGATTCTTTCAGGCCTACTACTGAAAGCTGTTCCTCCACATTCAGCCATCCTTGGGAATTGAGGAGTGGACAAGAGACCAAACTCAAATTTATTAACAGATTAGGTCAACACAAGCAGTTGCAGCAGGCTGCAAGTACTGCCTTAGAACAACCACAATACTTATATTCTAACCTGATATCCCTTTAACAACAATAGTGGCCAATCTCAACTTCCATTCATTTCCGAGTCTCTCAAATGAAAAGGTCAACAGAGCACCCATAATTTTATGTAAAATAATTACTGAGGTCAACCAGAAGGCAGAGTGGATTTCCACTCTATACCCTAACTTAATCAAGAGAAGCATAGCTTAAGCTTTCATAATCAGCATCTTACTTCTTCAGATACTATGAAGGGACCACAGGAAGCAGAGCTTTTAAACAGAAAGCACTGATCAGAATATAAAGGATGGGGAAGAAGGAGGAAGTACTGGGAGGGGTGGGTAGGAGAGAGAAAACAAAGCTGTTAACTCAGAGACAGACACAGGGGTTATAAAAGCTAATTCAAGTAATGGGATAAGAATCTGTAGTCTTGGGGTGTTTATATACATGCTCTGGGAGTTGGGGAGGGCAGGGGAGGTGGGGTGTGAATTAGAGTGGCTCTAAGAGTTGCTCTAATTCAGGGGTTCTCAGAAAGTTAAATCATCCCTTCCTGTCAGCCACATCCATCCATATGCTACAGTGGTCAGAGGCATACCCCTGTGCCACCACCCCATCCCAGGTGCTCAATTTGTTCCCTATGCCTCAGCTATTCAAAACAGATTTTCAAGTTACCTCTGGGAAATGCCCATTAAGATAATACTCAATCCCATTTTCTACATGTAAGACAAAAGTTTTTGTTTTCAACTGCTGTTATGCCACATCAATACTGCAAAACAAACCCCCCACAGCCTACCACATGCTAGCAACAGTTCTCTTCTAAATTGAGGTTTATCTATGCCCTTTTTTCCTTTGACACTTAACAGGAAAACAGAGTTAATCACTGCTGAACAATACTTTGTTTTAGAGCAATACAGCAATGGCTGCGCTGAAAATAAATGAAAGGTAAGGGCAAAAGTGGACAGAAATAATAAAGAAAAATCCAGTGTAGTAAAAAAAAACACAAAAAACTTACATCAGTGATATTTTAATAATTAAATACCGCAAATGGAAAAACAAGATGCATATTTAAAGAAAACTCCTCTGTGCATATTGTACAAATAAAATATTTAGCCAATGACAGAAGTTACCTCTCGTAGTTCTCCAATTCGTCGAAGTGCTTTATCCTGACTCTGGCTCAGTATACCCTTAAAAAGGAAAAGTAGAATTTTTTTTTAAGTAATTTTGAAAATACTTAAGCATAGCCTAAGGATTTATATTCTCTCTCTATCTTGCAAACTGAATCACCTGCCTACTTTAGTTTGCCCAAGTATTAGTACAGAAGTGCTTACTTTGAAACTCTAAGCAGTCTTATAAAGTCACTAATTCCTGCATCAACAAAAGAAAGCAGGAAAGCAGCCAGCATTCCAAAGAGCCACCAGCCTAAAAATAAACAGTTGTCTCTTTTGTGCTTAATTATTTAGATTTATTGTACAAAATGGGTTTCCTGTGGTACATTTTTACTTGAACTTTTGATTTTATACCATGTATTCTTTTCCACTAGATTGCCTGGCTTTTCTAGATGCTCTCTTAATTATTTTTTTTTCTCCTTGAGGCACTGGAGATTTTTTTTAATGTATGTTTCATTTTCCCTTTCAACCTAAGGGTTCCTCTAAGTTTATTTCAATTTCACAAGGAGGATGTTTTTGTTTTATTTTTAATTACAGTTCTATATGCTTAGCACCCCTGCCCCCCCACCAACTACTACTATTTTTTCCTCCATAGGATAAAAAGTGGGGGCCAACCCTTTTTGGCAGGTGTGCCAATTTTTCTCTGTTTCCTCCCTCAGTGCCACTGATCCCTTTCCTTTGCCCAATCTACTGTTCTGCTTCCTACAATACCTCTGCTGTGTTACCTTTCCCCTCCCCAGTCTGTTATGTGCCACACACACCGGCTGCCCGTGATACTCTAAATGAGACATGCTTCCTGCAGGTTAGCCATCCCTGGGATATGCAATGGTTTTCTATTTTTCTTCCTACTTTTGCTATGCGCCTGCTAGGCAGCCTTCAAAAAGCGGTCATTGCTGTTCAAACAGAAACAAAAGCACCCTCTGGAACCCAAACCAACCCCCTAAGACTCCTCTGAAGCATTAAGTACAAGTAGTGCAGTGCACGGGTGGACAACAAGTGCAGCATGAATCCCACAAGTGGCACAGGCTATCTCTGTGTGTGGGACACAGTAGATCAAAGAGGGCATAGGCAGCAGACAGGGAGCAGAAAACAGAGCAGCAGATCAGGCAGAAGAAAGGAACTGGAGTGGCACTTACAGTGCACAGAGCTAATCTGTGGTATGCTTACCAAAAAGGTTGGCCCCTACTGGTGCAATATATGAAATAACTGTGATGTCCCTTCCCACAGCAAATTTGCAAGAGTGCAAAACTTGCCTACTAGACCGGTAGGTACATGTTTTAGATTTATTTACCATATTTGCCTGAATCCAAAATGGGTTCCCTCCCACCATTCAACATGTGGAAAAAAGCCCCCTGTCTTGAATACAAGTAGAAGGAAAGGGGAGGCAGAGGCTGGGGGGACAACGAGCAGGAATCAGGCTGTCTGCACCTCCTCCAGCAGCTTTTCCTGCAGTAGCAGCATTTGGGT
>NW_005842744.1:513800-519779 GCF_000455745.1 Alligator sinensis
GGGGGCATGGATTTGAGACAATTATTAGATTCTATACATGGACATTTATAACACATTTATACCTTTTTCCATGTATAGAATCTAATGGGGGGGAATCTTAAACTTGAAGTCATCTTGGATTCAGATAAATATGATAATTAAAATCCTTCTACATGTTGTGTTTGTCACAACCCAATTAAATTGTGCCCATGCCACTGAGCAAGAGATACCATTCAAATCATCCTCATTTTGACGATTAAGGGTTAAAAAAACTTCCCTGCCAAGAAATTCCTTGAAACAAAACGCTGGTGGAGTACTGTAGATAATTGGTCATGCCAAAAAATTAAAGATTCCATATAACGGTTCACCATTGGACATTCCTGTAAAACACCTCTGCCTATAAATAGTTTAACAGTTTCCGCCCAAGGCGGAGAGCTCTGGGGATCTCACAGGAAACACCTGTGCTTGTCACCAGAGAATTGGGAAATTGATCAATTCCCAATCGATCACCCCGTCAGTGTAAAATATTGACGTAGAAAGTCTTGCAAGCGCGACCGTCCATTTTCGGCGCCACGTCCGTCATTATCTCGTCGTAACCTAACTGCGTGCGTGTACTCGACTCTATAACCGAAGTTATATGCGTATACTCGACTCTGTAACCGAAGCTGTAACGGAACAAAGGCTCGCCTGCGTCATCCATCACTATCTAGGCAACGTAAGTAAACAAACTCCTGTAACCTACACGCGTCTGTGCCTGGTTAATTCCACTCCATCCATCACTACCCGCCTGCGGAGCTCTAAATCTAAACACTCCGGTGTGTGAGTCAAGCGGCTGCTCTGATTCACGACAGTGATGTATAAACACTAGGAAAGATTTCCATTATTAAAAAAATGGCAAGGAGAGCACAATACAGCAGACCAGACACACTATTACACACAATAAAAAATGGTAAGAATCAGGATATTCTTGTAAAGTATAAGTAGTATGGAAAAAAAATCAGAAGACTAGGTAGTCTTGTAATCCATACTGAATATAATACACTCACTTTACTTACCACCTCTGAGGAAGGCATTTATTAAAGACCATTCAGTTAATTTAACACATCTTTTTTTTCTTCACGATGTAGCCACAAATAAATTAAATTAAATATTGCCTTTAAAACTGGATTATTCTACCTCACATTTTTAAGATTGCCAGTATAACGCACATATATTTTACTACACAAGGAACATTAAAAAAATTCAGAACAATATTCAGGCAAGAGGATGAACAATAACTCTTACCTGAAGCTTCTTTCTTTCTCTCTGGATAGCCTGATAGGCAGTTACTAGCTGAAAATACAGAAAGCAAGCATAGTGATGACTAAAAACAGCTCTTCTTATCAACTTAAAGTAAATTTAAATCACTTTATGAACCTATATTAACTTCAAGTGAACTTGTTCATAGAATTTTGACTAGACTTTAAAATTCTTTAGAGAAAAAAAAAAAAAGAGTAAAATTCTTTAGAGAAAAAAAAAAAGAGTATGCCTGGAAAGTTGCGTATCAGGAAAAGTATCTGGATAAATCCCTAACAGATTAATTAAAATGTTACGATACAATAAACATTTTACTGTACAAAACTATATATATGCACACAAAGTTTATACACACTGCAAAAAGGAGCTCCTACAGCACTGAAGAACTTGCCATCCACCTCACATATACCCAGCAAAAGTGCTAGACAAAGAGAGACTGTAAACGGATCAAGTTTCCCATTGTAAGTCCACAAAGACTTCATGAATAATTGCATGATTCAGTTTAATTAAAATTTGGTGATGTTCACCCAAGGATTTCAAAGTTAGCTGGCCAACAATGTAGTAATGGGGCTCAGTAATAGATCGTGAACTTTTCAAATTGACTGGCTGAGAATTTTCCCAAGGAGGGGTGGGAGTAATTTGGTTCCATTTCAACAAATTCAAGAGGTTTGACCAAAAAAAAGTTCAAGATAATTGCAATGTCAAGTTGATTCAATGAATCTCTTGAAATAGCTTTTGTTTCAGAACTACCTTCCCATTTCAAAATTTTAATCTTTTAATGTTATCTAACGTGATCTAAAGAAGATCAAATCTTCCTTGACTGTCAGCTCAAAGTAAAAAGTCTGAGAGAGACTTTTCAACCTGCCTGAGAATGGTCTCCTAAGCAAGTATTCTACTTAATCCATATACACCGCATCAGAGAAACATTAAGACAAAATTTAAGCATCCCCATGACCTTGGGAACAGGGGGAAAAAAACATTATATGCATGGTTCTAAAACAGTGGTACTCAACCTCTGGGCCACAGGCCAGATCCAGCTGAAAGAGCTGTGTCATATGGCCTTGCAAGCTTCCCACTGGTTCACAAATTTTAATACTACCACCATTCCCTTTAAGGCTTTCCTGTCCTTTAAAATTATATCTTAATAGAAGCACAAAATAGAGACTATGACTGTCTAGAAATGCAAACATACATCCCATGCTATTCTGTGCCACAAAACAGATCAGCTTAAATAAATAAATAAATAAATAAATAAATAAAATAAATAATGAAAACCAGTTCAAAAGAAAACTAAGATTCATTTTATTTTTTTTTTTTACAGAGAGAATTTAGGTGCTAATGAACAGACCATATTCAAAGCTGCATGCATCAAAGAAACCCTAACTTTAAAAAAAATTGCTGCTACAGTTAAAAGCTCATTATGTGTTCCTGTGTAAGTCTTAGCTTATTGGATTATAGCTACTTTGTAGGAAACAGGTGAAAAAAAATTTCAATTGCATCATCATATTCCTGAACGGAAAGTCATCATTGTTACTGATGCCTATTTTTTTTTTTTAATAAATTGTATATACATGCATCTTACTCTTTTCAGTAGTAACCAATCAATATTCAGTACACTTCTTCCTAAAACCCAATTACTACAACTAAACTCATAAGATTTTTTCCACCCTTTCAGCCTTCATTGCCATTCCCCTCTTCAGGAAAGTCAAGAAACATTTTCTGACCTCTGTGTATTTTCCTCTGTAGTTGCCTAAGCTACGTTCCATCCTTCGCAACCGTTGTAATAACTGTTCCTTGCTGAGGCTGTCCATGTTTCCCAGCAACTCTTCTGCCTCACTTTCAACATCGGAGGGTGGATCAAATGTGGGACTAGTGATGTCAATGTCAAGTCGATTCAGTGAATCTCTTGAAGAAGTTCGTACCAGGGACTCTTTAGAAGAAGAGCGAAATATGGACTCTTTTACTGGACTTCGAAACAAAGATTCCATTGAAGGAACCCGGAGTTGAAGCTTCTGTGCAAAAGACTGAGTATCTCTCAACTGAAAAAATAAAGAAATGGATTACTTTGGCACTACTTTTCAAGAAAGTGGATGAAATAAAGACAAAGTATAAAAACAGTGAAAACATAACATCTTCACGAATGATTTCATAGAAAGAATCTAAACTGAGCATTGCCCTATTACTCTGAATTAAACTTCCAAACCAAACACTTAAATATTTATAAAAAAAACTGTGATTATGCAATAATTTTTAATACTTCATTCCTCATTACAAGGAAGCCAATGACTTTGTTTATAAACAAAAACCTCTAATATTTGCATGTAGTATTTGATGTAAAAAGTAGAATAAAATAAAGCCAAAAAGAAGAAGTATTAAAACAATACTTTATTCCAGCGTTACAAGGCAATACACATTTATGTTTCAAGCAACCCAGATAGCAAGTTTATTTTTAGAAGTATTTGTAAACTAATGTTCAATCCAGTGGTTTTCAATCTTTTCAGATGCAAGGCACCCCTCTAACATCAGAATTTAGTGGCACCCCACTTCAGAAACTAAATGTATTTATTACAGTGACTATCTCCTCAGAGAAGGGCCAGGAACTGGTGTGGGGAGGAGCACATGCTTATCCCCTTGCACAGGGGCAGAGACCAGTGAATGCTTATCTCCTTGCATCCTGCAGCATGCTTAAAAGGATCACACCCCAGGGTACCATGGCACACCAACTGAAAATTGCTGGTTCAGTCTTTGTGAAACTGACTTCTCTACAATAATTTCAAATACTTTTAATACTGAATTTTTCATCACCTGAGTGGAGTTATTTAGCAGTGTTCAATATCTTCTAAACTTATATAAAACAAACCAGTCTTGAACTTTCATTCAGCACCCATTTTCTTCTTTAAATAACCAAACTTTCTTCTGATACAAAAATCCCTCTGAATTCATTCAATGCACTTTCAGGCTTTTGAAAAGAAGATGGAAGACAGCACATATGAATTCTCATGCTAGCCAAATCCACAAATAATAGCCTAGTTATCTGGGGTAAGGCCACTGGCTTGTCTCCAGAGGTACCTATTTTATTAAAATGTGTTATTGGAAGAGAAGCAAACTTAAGTAGTTCAACATATCTCCTTTTTCCAAAATTATCTTTCATAGCCCTTCCACAGGTGCCTTAAAAAAATCTTGCCACCCATCATCACTGAATTGTGCAGCTTAAAATGTTTACATTTGGTATAAAGATGTAACATGCAAACATAAGTTATGTCAGTCTGTAACTTTAACACAACGGAATTGGTACAGAAAAAACATACCTGGGGGGAAGATGGTTCACTGTCACTGTTGTCTGCAGATCTGGGGGCTGTTTGCTTAGATACATTCTATGGTGAAAAAAATATATATTAAGAAAAGGAACAATGCCTTCTGCATTTATTACAGACAGCAGTCAAGTTATGTCCTTATAAATGTTTTAGTAATCAAAATTAGTACTTTCTTTTTTATTCTTTATTAAGGTGCCATCATGCAGCATGTAGCTAGTATGTTAAGTTTCAAAAAAAAAAAAAAAATTGCTGAAATATACAAAACTACAAAGCAGCTTTGTGTGCACAGATTAGTGAGACAGCGACATCTCTTCTTAAATTCTTATCAGAACTTATAACTCTTCATGAAAAAAATTACCAAAACACAACTGGAACTGACAGCAGGAAGTCTCATCAGCAGGGATCCGGGTTTTCCATTTCCCATGGAAAAAATGGAGAAAACCATGGGTTCTCCGTTTTTAATCGGAGAAAACGCAGATTTCTCTTTTTAGCAGAGAAATCCACAGATTCTCCGCTTTTGCAAAGAATTCTTGCAGGCTAGCACAACTCCAGCCTGCAAGAGCCAACTGCAGAAAGGGCAGGAAACCCCCAGCCCTGGCCGGAGGTGGAGGGAGAGGGGGGAGGGCAGAGCCTGAGCCTCTGAGGCAGCCAAGGCCGGGCTTGCCCTTCACCCCTGGAGCATGGAGGTAAGTGGGGCTGTGGGGCAGGGGTGGGGAAGATGGTTTGGGGTGGGGGTGCTGCCAGCCCCAGGTGGTACACAACAGCTGGGAGCAGGGCCATAGGGAGAGGGCAGGGGTGCGCCTCTGCAGAGGGGCTTTGTGGGAAAGCAATGCGGGGTGCAGTGTGGTAGTGCCCACCATGTGTGGGCCACATACATGCCACCCAGCCAGCTGCCCGGGGCAGGGGAGAGGGAGGCTGGCATGCAGCCACAGCAAGGAATGGAGGCATGGGGTGGGGCTTGGGCTTACACGCAGAGGCTGCTGCCACTTAGTTGGGGGGCCGTGATGGCGGTGACGGCTGCTGCCTCCAAAACCTCCCACTGCCACCGCGGAGCTGTGCTTGGAGCTGTGCAACCGGCCACTGGGCGGCATAGGCAGCATGGTGGTGGCTGGGCGGCACGCAGCCATTCTCAGCCCCAACACTGTGCCGCTGCTGCTGGCCGCACAGCTCCGAACATGGCTCCGTGGCGGCAGCAGGAGGTTGTGGAGGCGGCAGCAGTCACCGCTGGCACGGGGGGCCGCTGCCGCTTGCCTGTGGGGTTGCCCGTGCCAGCAGTGATGGCCGCTATGTACAAAACCACCTGCTGCTGCTGCAGGGACATGCTTGGAGCTGTGCAGTCAGCGGCAGTGGCACAGCACAGTGGTGGGGCTGGGAATGGCTGCGTGCCGCC
>NW_005842744.1:520366-526494 GCF_000455745.1 Alligator sinensis
TGCCCCACAGCCCCCAAGGCCCACTTACCTCTAGGATGCAGGGGCAAAGGCATGGCTCCGCAGTGGCAGTGCCTGCCCACAAAACCCCCCCACCCTGCATGCAGCTGCCACTACCCCACACCACCGCAGAGCTGTGCAGCCGGTTGTGGAGCATGCTGCTGCATGTAAGCCCCCCGTTTCACCCCCTGGACAGGCAGCACACGGGGCCCGCACACTGTGGTTGCCACCACACTGCTGCTGCCGCGCCCTGCGACACTTGCCCACAAAGCCATTCAGGTGGCCCTGGAGTGGGCATAGGGACACACTCCCCCACTTCTTGATCTACCCTCCCAGCACCTTTCCTTTTCCCCGCCCTGCCCCATCCCTACCCCCCACACACACTTTACCTGCTGGGGTGATGTGTCAGTGGGTCTGGTCTGGGGGGCTGGGGAGAGGGGCATCAGAAGGGCTGTTGAGACTGGGGGTGGGGGGGTGGAGGGCACCAGCAGCACTGGGAGGGGCTTTGGGGGGGCCTTTAATTTTTATCACGGATTTTGGGTTTTTAACCAGAGAATTTGCAATTTTAAATCAGAGAAAACCAGGATCCCTGCTCATCAGTGACCAATATTTCCCTTACAAAACACTTGAGCTAAGAACAGTAGATTATTTTCTTTAATATCCACACATTCAGAGGGGAGAAAAACTATGTAAAAATGAACCTTGGTTTGACATTGCAACCCAAGTGTTTGTAGACTCAAAGTTCACAGAAAAAGTGATGCTTTCAGAAAACATACGGCATGCAAAATATAAAAATCTTCCTTAACTCCAGATGAGAAAGCAACAGAAAGCAATAAAAAAAGTTTTATCTTTATTTTAATAGTTTAAATGTCCCTTCCCCTCCTTTCTCTGCAAGATCAGCTGTATAAATCAAAACATTTTATGCTATTCAGACTGAAGTAGTAAAAATACTAAAAACTTAAGGATGTGAGGGATGTTCAGGGAAAGAAATTACAATATATCCAAAAGGATCAAAAACAAAACATTTGTTTAAAATAGAACATTAAAATTTAAAGAGGAGGGTTTTTTTGTTTGGTTTTGTTCTTAGTAAGAAGTCCTTCCCATACATCTTCATGTTGACTTTGACACAACATGCAAAATAAAGGTATTCAGATATCATCACAATAGCTTACTGGCTCATGAATTTAACATAAAACTTAATTCTACTGGGTAAAGGAGGAGTACATGAGAAAAGCAAGAGATCCATCAAGTAGAAGAGGCTTCTGCAGGAGTGCATGAATGGGATATTTAAAAAAATGAAATATTTTGCATAATGGCTTCTATTTCATCCAGGAGAACACAAAACACCATCACACTCTCCCTGTGCCTGAAGAAGAGTGTTTGTGCCTGAAAGCTGGCAAAGAACAATTTTTCCAACTATTTAATTGCTCTAATAAAAGGTATCATATTTAACCAAAGTACCTTGTCTGAATAAAATACAGGCAGTCCTGGAGGGAATCCAGAACACTCAAAGAACCCAGACAGAATGTTACCCATCCAACTGAGATGGAATAGAACAAAAACATTCATGAACCATATAGACAATTCACTTATTTTTGGCCCCTGTAGATCAGGACTGTCCAACTGGTTGGTCCCAGGGTCCCACCCAGCCATAACTTCTCCTATCACTCTGGCCGCAATAGCAGCCAGAGACTCCCACCATCTGCATAAGTGGTAGGAAGAGAATCCATATATGGTCTTTGCAGTGGTGTTGGTGGGGGTGGAGGGGGCACACATTGTCCTTGCGGCATTACCCCAAAGGTACAGCCTGCAATGCAGCTGAACAGCCCTTCTGTGGCTTATCCCAACTATCCCAAAATATTGTGTTCTCTTTGACAGGACTGTACTTTAAATAGGCATTTAAAAATTCTCTTGAACCATTACTGAACTGTCCCTACAACACTTACCCTCCTAACTTCAAATTTCCAGCATGCTTCACTCTGCCTTTTTAAAACTACAAAGCAGCCATAACTGCCTTGGCTGTTAATCTTCATTTTCTATCCATAAAGCTGGTAGCTAAGGAGATCTCAATAAAAATAAACCCTATATTATATTATTCTTACAGCACAAATGCTATTTTCAGTGCCACACTGGAAAACCACCTTAAGGCAACAGAAATCCAACATAAGACATGCCCAGTGACCATCCAATGGATGCAACACAAAGCCCTACAGGTTCAGTAGATGTTCTGGAAAAAGAAAAATTTAAGCACACTTTTTTAGCAAGGAAGCTTAAATTGATTCTATCAATTCAAATTAATATCTGTATATTTATAAAAAAGATCTGACAAAAGAATAGTCTCCATACAGATTGCTATGAAATGTTGCTTCAAAGTTCAAACCAAGACTGTAAATCGACTACTCACTGAGGCCACCCTGGCTGTCTTGGAGTTTGACCTGGATCAGAACAAGGCGGCACAATCATTTACACACCTCCCAAGCTGCATTGCTGCTCCTTTGCCACTAGGCAGTCAGCAAAAGCACATATATAAACACAATGTCTATTTGCAGCCCAAGATATCTACTACAACTTGCAGCTCTTTACTTCAGTTATCAACTAAAAGTTCATCTCAATAATGTTGTTTTGAACTGAAGTGTTGTTTTGCATTAGTGACAGGTGCAGAAAGGATTAATGTCTAATTTTACATACTACTTGGGTATTAAAAACTGGACCATTACAGAGTTCCAGTTTACAGCAATTTTAATATATTCCAAGGTCAAGCTCATTCCTAGCAGCAAAGTAATCTGGGATCCACAGATGGAGGGTGCCAAGGCAAATGTCAATGTTTTATGTTTACTGAAACTCACATTTCGCAAGCATTGAACCCAATTCAGGTGAAGCAGGCTTTTCCTGCTGCTCAACACCAGGACTCTCCACCCTCTTACCCAGAGCAAACATGACACTGCCAAACCCAGCCACAACTGCGTATCTCATTAACCCACAAAAATCCCTTAAAAAAAAACCCTAAGAGTTTAACGAAGGTGACTGAACACAAGCCAGGTCCTTCCTGTGAATCCCAGGGAATCCAACCTTATAGTTTCAGTTTCTAGGATTGGAAGGGACCTGAATAGATCATCAAGTCCGACCCCCTGCTTTGGGCAGGAACGAGTGCTGAGATCATAATACTCCAGCCAGATATCTACCTATCCCACCTTCTCTTGAAGACCCCCAAGGTAGAAGAGAGCACCACCTCCCTTGGGAGCCCATTCCATAGCCTGGCAGCCCTAACCATAAAGTAATGCCCCTTGATATCAAGCCTGAACCTGCTCTCAATCAATTTGCAGCCATTACTCCTTGTTATCCCAGGTGGCACCCGGGGGAACAGAGCCTCACCTATTTTCCGCTGGTCCCCCCGGTGAGTTTATAGATGGCTATCAGATCCCCTCTCAGTCTTCTCTTGTGGAGGTTAAATAAATGCAGGCCCTTTAGTCTATCCCCGTAGGGCCTGGCCTGCCCACCAAGCAAACATGGGCAGCACTCAGGCAGCTGGCTGTTATCCCAATCAGGCAATGCTGCCTGATTGGCGAACAGGGCCCAGCTGTTATATTCAAGGACTGGGCCCTTAAACAACAGGGCAGCAGTCTGCTGCCAGCCAGCCAGAGAACACCACCCAGCTGAAGCTGAACATCTTAGAGGTAAGGGCTGGGGCTATGGGAAAGAAGCAGCCCCCCCCCAGCCCTGGGCATGACTGGAAGCTGCACCCTGCCGGGGACAAGTGGCCTGGTAGGACTGTTTGGGGCAGGACAGTCCCCCAGAAGTGCCAGGCCAGTTACCACCGCAGTGAAAGGCAAGTATGGGGCGCCTTCTAACCCCAGCCCCCACACCCTGGTGGGTAAGATCTGGACAGGGGAAGCCCAGGCTCACTGCGAGCACTGATACAGGGCCCAGGCCAGGTGGAGGAACCTGTTGCAGCACCCAGGCTCACAGTGCAGCCTGAGGTCACAAGGGAGTCAGGTGTAAGGCTCCGGGGGGCCTGAGCCTTGGCAGAGCAGTCAGGGAAGCTCCGGGTGAGGGCATACCGGTTAATTTGGTGAGTGTAGTGGGACAGAGCTTGGAGCCCAACGTGAGGGGCCTGGGGACAGGGCTTGGAGCCAATGAGAGAGGCTTGGAGCCCGAGCACAGGGCTCAGAGCCTGAGGATGGGACGTAGAGCCCTATGTGGGGCCTGGGCCCAATGTGTGGGGGCCTGGGGCCCTGAGTATGTATTAGGATGTGATACGGCCAGGTATTAGGCCACAGGACATTTGCAAGGCGTGGGACACAATAAGGGAAGGTCAGAGTCATGTACCTGGACCCTTGTCACTAGCGCAGATAAATGGGCAGCCTCCTGCCTGATTAGCATCTAGCAATCATTACATCAAGGCATGGCAGGCGAGATAGGTGGGCGGTTAGTCCGTAGCCAAGTGAGCAGGCTTATGTTTAATTACAGTAAAGCATTATGAAGGCCCACAATGGATGTTGAAGCAATGTGATTTCTGCCCAATGCTCTGAATGGCTAAGTGAAGAAATTCAATGAAGCATGGGTAAATGGCAGAAGTAACTATAACTTTCATGACAGAGGCAGCTTCTGAAGAGGTGATGATCTAGTTACAGGTTGCAGCAGGACTGAGCACAGTATATTCCCGTGGTTCCTGTTGAAGCCCAACACAAGGAATTGCCTCCAAATCTGGTGCTCAACAAGGCCAGCTGGGGAGTGGTTCCCCAGCCCCTCAACACTTCACTAACATCTAGAAATATAGCACAGACCCTGTTTTTGGACCAGCCTTGGTTGCCAGTCACAAGCAACACCACATAGTATTAAAATGGCATATGATCAGGGCAAATGGTGTGGGTCTTTTGGTTCTGAATAAGGGTGCCACTGTGTACCCTCTTCTGCCCTGGGTGAGTAATGTAATGACCATCGGCCACATAGGAAACCCTAGCCAGAGTTGGGACTGGCTGGCAGGAACTGTCTGTTAAATTCCACCTTGATTGGAAGTGGTGTTGCCTGGCCCAGTAGTGTGTCAAGCACTGATGGCTGTGCATTGAGGTCACTGAGCCTCTGTGGTTTTTCCTTAAGTCCACTGGGAAGCCCGAGCTGGAAGATGGTACTGTCCAGTTCTTCACAGAGTTAAATATTGATGGTCATTTAGGGTGGTAAATGGTCTTCGCCACTCTCCCTTAAGCCTTCAATCTGAAATGGATCTGATGGGTGCCTGAGCCAAAGATGGTGTGATCTGGCTCATTTTGGGCATCAGCACAAAGTTCATTTGAGGGGGTCCAGGTCTCTCTCCTAGGCTAGGGACAAACGATCAAAAAGCGCAAGCCTGAACTGATTCACTCTTTGCAGGTTAGTCTAAGCTTTGCAGCTTAAACTGATTAAATTGATAGTCACTCTCTGTTAAACCAAGAAATGCAGAAACATGCCTGCACTAGCTCAAGCCAGAAGCCAGGGGGGTGCTAGAGCATGCCTGCCAGCCACTGCCAAAAGGGAAGGAAGAGAGACTCCCTCCAAGGTTTTCACTCTTCCCTGCTAGAGCAGAGGGAGCATGACCAGGTACCAGTCAGGGCTAACACAACACACGGGATGCCAGCCACCAGCCTGGGGGTGGAGGGGGCAGCTGCTGCCAGACTGAGGAATGGGGATGGGGAAAACGTCCTCTATCAGAAGCAAGCATGTATTGAACACAGCAATTTGCAAAGCATATGACAGGAAACTACCAAAAATCTTTGCCTAAGCTAAGATACAGCCCAGTAAAACACACCATACACAAATTAGTCTAACTTAAAACATAAACTAGGAAGACAATCCTTACTAATCCTGAGGGCAGAGTGTCTCCTTACAGCCAGGTATTCAGAAAGGCTTTGTTTAGGTATTGCCACCTTTTACACATTCTGCTTTATAATGTAAATGTAACTACCTGCATTCTTTGGTGAAGCTGCCTGCAACTTCCCTTAGCAACATCTCCGGCATGTGTGATGATTGTCAGGTCTTTGCCAACACTTCCCACCTCTCTGATTCTGGTCCTGCAGGTTTTAACTCTGGGCTCACAGGTGCGGGGCTTGGATCTGCACACAGAGGACTCTCTTCTCCCCCCCCCCCCCCCCCCCCCC
>NW_005842744.1:526504-542329 GCF_000455745.1 Alligator sinensis
GGGGTAGACCTACCTGGAACCAAGCTAGAAGTAGTGCTGACTAGCATGATGGACCACAAACTGTTAAGCACCCTGCCTAATTTCCTTGGTGCCAGGATTTCACATCCGAGTTCTACTATCCCCTGCTGTGCTGTTTCTCCTCTATCTTGCCATTTGCTATCCAACCTGCCTCCTCCTGTGGCACTACTTTTCTCTACAGTTGGACAATCTTGCAAGGATTAAAATAACCAGGCAGTCGGCACAACGGCTGTGAGAATAAGCAGGGGGAAAACGACCCTGCTGAGCTTGACTCTAGTCTGGAACTGTGAAGAGACATGAGAAGTGAAGAATAAGTGGGAGGTCCCCACGCCACTGGTGAAATACCAGTACTCTTCATTACTGTAAATTAGGGGCGTCTCACCCTATAAAGATCAAGAGTCAAATTAAACCATATACAGGCCCTTATACCCTAAAACCAGGGGTTCTCAATCCCCAGGCCGCAGCATGTCGGCTGCTGGACCAGAAGTGGCTGCGGACCAGCAAACCACAGCCCCTCAGAGCCAGGCAGAGAGGCCATGGCTCATTCCACAGGGCCTGCCGCAACGCAGGGTTTGCAACCCCTCTTCCCCCAGGTGGTAGGGGTATCTCTTACCTGACTTCCGGCTGGAAATTCCGGCAGCGGTCAGCTGTGACTGCTGGGTTGCGGTCTGCCTGCTGGGCCGCAGCATAAAAACTTTGGGAACCCCTGCCCTAAACAGATACCCCAAGTCCCCTCATCTCGCACTTTATTCTTCTTCCCACCCAAAGGTAAGCCTTAAGTTTAAAGTCCTTAATTTTCCTCTTTTAAATAAATATACGTAACTGCAAACTGGTACAGTGAAGCCAGAGTCAGAAAGTGAACTGAAAATACAGAGTAGAGACATGAACAAAATCATTTATCTCAGAAAAGGACAAAAAGCCTGAAAAGTACAATAATTTAAATTTCTAAAAACTGTTAACTATCTTACTAACAAACACTTTTTTTCCCTCCAGAAAAATCTAGCTATTCTGGGACTGAGAGTAAACTTTGGAAATCAGGGAACAGGAAACAAACAGATTAGTGCATCTATTCTCCCCTGAATTATCTTACATTCACAATTCCACCCAGGAATATTTTTAGCTTTGAAGGCCTTCCTACTATACTAGAACACAGGAAATAGAGAACTTCTTTTAAAATTAAGAGCTGACCAAAAAGCAATATTCCCATTATGCCCCTGGGTCCTAGGCCCACATCCCCTTTCTTTATCTATACTTTTATCTCCTACCACTTTCTGTGACTTTTCTTCTCTCTCACTAAACTAGGCAGCAAGTGTACAAGTATGGGATGGGATGAGCTGCACCCTTACTAAATTTTATATTTTCAGTTGCTGTACCTCCAGAAATGTTCTCCTATTGGAGCACAGGAGGCATCTATTCTTGTGACTATAAAGAATAGAACATAAGTAAAATACTTGGAAAGACGAGGAGTGATATTTACTCAAAGGAAAAAAAAAATCTTGGTTCAGGTTGGAAACTATTACATTCCTTGAAAGGGCAAACATCAAAAAAACAAAACTGATAAATGTTAACCAATTCCAGATAAGGAATCTATATCAACCTATGTGGCAATTGCTTTCTTGTGGAAGAGTGCCGCTTCTTCTATTAACATAAACAATGTTAATTTTTTTTTAAATGTTAAACTAAAGTTCACCACACAGCACACCAGCCAGGAGCTACCAAGTATTACCCCCATGAATTTTAGTGAAGGGTTAGCAAGAGGATAGTTAAGAGGTCTTCATAAGAATATAAGCCACAAGCAGCACTAGTTTTGCCTTCTAGAATTACAGGGATTCTCCTCCCCCTGTTAAAGGCAGCACTGTATGGACTGAAAGGACTCACCACATTGTCACTCTGTGGTTTAGGTTGTTTGGTGGGATCCAAAGCAAAGATAGTATACTCAGAGAGAAAAGCAGGCTCTGCTATCATCCCAGCTAGCAGCTGTGTCATTCAACACAAAAAGTAGGGAAGTGAAAATAAACACAAGTAATAAAGGTATGGGAAGAAAGAAATTAAAGCATGTTGCACATTATCTCAGCATCTCAATTTCTGCACAAAGTTTAAAAGGTCTATAAAGATATAATGTGGTTTATGTAGTCATTGACACTGATGAAGACAAAGCAAGAATAGAAAACATTAAAATATATCACCAGATCATTCATTTTCAGAATACCCACAAAAAAACTGATTATTGGAGGTGAAATAAACAGGTTGCACACAGGCACCATAATTTATCTTTGACTAACAAAATACTGCTTTGTATAGTCATAGTATTATTCATCAGCATTTCTGAACAGTTCTCATGCTGAGATATCAATGTTTCCTTATGTCTTATCATTTGCATATGACAAACTAGGTGCAAAGTAACATCAGTGCTTTGATGTCTAATGTAATACAAGTACATGCTTCTGCTCAGATCTTCCTTTAAGCAGTTATCATATTGCAAAAAGCTCAAACACTGGAATTCCAATAGGTTGAGCATGGAAGGTTCAGCATGGAAATGAAGTTTATCTATTCAATCCATATAAAGTGACTGGAATTACTAGATATTATTGACTAAAACAAACATTTTAAATATAAAACAATGACAGATGAATTAATAAATATCTCGTATCAGCTCAGAACACGAGTTTTAAACACAAAACAATTTAAAGGAATCAATGGACAGGAACTAGAATTTAAGTGGGATATTAATTCTTCCCCCTCAGCCCTGGTCCCACTCCACCCCCCGTTGGCGCCAAGCCCCCTCCTCCCGTTCCCCCACACAGCCCAGGTCCACTGCTCTCCCCACCCCCAGCACAGCTGCAGCGGCTCAGCCTCTCCCTACCCTCGGGCCCGATCATTACAGTACGTCAGAGCAGCCTCACTGCACATGTGTAGGTACCCAAAAACCTTAGCAAAGCCTAGGTATATTGCATCTACCTTATTCCATTTATCTACCAAATTGGGTATCCTGTCAAAAAAGGAAATTAAGTTGGTTGGACATGATCTGTTCTTCAGTCATGATTGCTGCTATTGATGGCCTGCCAATCCTTTAGATATTTACAAACTGACTTTTATAAATTACATTCATAACTTCCCAAATATTGACTGGTTGCTAATACCCCTTAAAATTAAGAAGGAACACATGGAGAATAGCAAAAGATATTATAAGTCAAAACCAGATAAAAGAATGATTTCCAGAACATGAATGAAAATCTGCTCATCTACCCTTACTTAGTTCTTGTTTCCTATCAACCTGTGGCTCCTTTTTAGAAAATACCATTGCAACAGAAATAAATAGCTTTTGTGCATGTCTAAGCAGAGCTCACATCAATTACAACGTAATAACAACTGTGCGTCAGGATGCTCCTCAGAAACTGGGACAGTATAGGACAGGAAAGAAGAATCCTTATCCCTCCCTTGAAGCCATTCTGCATCTGTACAGCTGCTATATCAATCTCCTGGCTGAAGTACTATCCATGATGCTTGTGGCCCCCATACATCAAAAGAAAGCAGCCAAAAGATCTGTGTAACAGCAAATCCATTAGGCCCACTACTAAATGTCTACTGCACTGCAGCTCTTGGAGAACCCTGGAGAAGATGACTCTGAGGGAGGTGCCTAACCACCAAACACTTCCTCCTATAGTATCTGACACCCCACCACGACCCCTGAAAAAAACGAAGCTGGAATACTGGTCCTCAAAAAAGCCACACATACCTGCCTCCTCTTTTCTTTTCCCCTTCTCCACCTGTGTCTCCACCATTAAAGCAAAAAGATTCCTGCCTTTTGGTAATAGTAGATCCCTTACCATCTATATCTCAGCCAATAAGAAGAAAGGTGGAAGGGGTGGGGGACACGAGGAGAAGAAAAGCAGGAGTGAGAAGACCTGCATTGGTTCTACCTCAAAAATGGCCTTCCACAGCCAGGAAAGAGGGAATAACTTTTATTGTTAAAATAACTGAGAACTATTTTTCTGAACTGCCTTATAAGGGTGTTATTCCAAAACTCATCTGTGTCTTAGTTTGACAAACTCCTGACCGAAGACCCCCGTAGCACACTATCAGAAGGAACTAGAAAAAAACCTCATACAGGCTCTACCTCAGAAAACACCAGAAAGGATACTTCTACCTCCCAAGACCCCAGGCTGGGCAATTTTTACTCATTACCCAGGATGCCCCATTGGCATCATCAGAGGGACTTTCTGGTCATATTGACTCTATCCTACTCCCATACACCACTACAGCTGCCAGCTATTTGATAGTCACCACAGACTTCTTAAAGAAACTGGGCTCCATTAACAAGCTTCCAGCTAACGACATCAGGGGTGCACCGATAAAGATTTTCTGGGCCGATACCGATGGCCAATGATTAACCAACCATATCAGCCAATACCGATCCAATTGCTGATATGCAGCTCGGCAGCTAGAACAGCAGCATCCAGCTGGTAAGTCCACTGGGCGGGAAGGGGGGGGGAAGGGGTGTGAGGGGGGACAGACTGAAGCCCCTGTAGTGAGAGAGGGAGGGAGGGAGGAAGTGGGGCTAGGGGCAAAGGCTGCACAGCCGGGGGGCAGGGCACAGGATAGAGCCGCAGCTTGTCTGGAGGGTGCAAGCATAGGTTAAAATTTTGCTGGCCAAGGGAGACTGCTCTCAGGCCACAAATCTTTGGAAGAAAAAAAAAAAAAGATCTGAAAAGGAAGTGCAGAACAAGAAATCATGCAAACTGGATAGTGTTAAATATGGTTTATACAGGGACTATGGATTCTTATCCTATTACCTGGATTAGCTTTTGTGATTTCTTTGTTCCTATGGGTATATTTTACCTCTCCCAACACTACTCCCTCCCTCCTTCCCCCTATCTGCTCCTTTCTTCTGCTTATGTATTCAAAATGTCTTTCTCCTTCTTAAACATAACTTTGTGTATGTCCTTTCACAGGATCTGCTCAACTCATGAAAGCTTGTGATATTACACACACACAAATTTTGGCTAGTCTACAAAGTGCAAGTCTATCCTACCTTCTATTTAGTTTTACTTCTTAGAAATACTACTAAGGAAGTCCAAAACTTTCACCTGCCTTGGTCTTCCCAAGGCTGACACGTAAATCAATCAATCAGTCACCAATGCTGCACAGAATGTGGTTCATTAATCTAAATGTTGATTTGTCAGAGGCTGTTCTGGGCCTAGGACACCCTCAATGCACAATTGACATGTTCAAAAAAAATAGAGCTCATTATGGAATAAAAAGCTTCAGAATAACCAATGTTCGGAGTGGCAAGGTAAGGAGTACACAAAGACTTGCATGTACAGGTATGAGACTGAGGAAAATACATTTTTATATTTTTAAGTGTTTCTAGAGCACACCTTTAAATTAATATTATCCAAGTGAATAAGAGCCAAGGTAGCTTCTCTCCTTGTAGTTTCCAATTTAAAGAGGAAAAAATAAAATTAAATGAAAAGGTTGCTAATGCAAAAAGTTTTAAACACATAAAAATCATAAAGTACTAAGTTAGGGTGGTTATGGGAACCATAACTTGGCCACAGTGGTAATAATTCTTCTGGAATAATCTAAACAGGCAGAGAGAGCAAATTGCAAACACTGCATATGATCAATCAGCCAACTTACAATGGCTGTGGGAACCATAAAAAGTTTCATGATTTTCAGGCATATAAAGTCATAACCATAAATATTTCATCAACATTTTTTTTCTATTTAATTGTGTGCATAAATAAATAAAGCTGAGTTAAAACTACAAGAGAAAAATCACTTTTATATTGGTTATATTTTGTATTTATACAAGATCAGTAAAGTTGTAAGTGGAATGCAATAACTACCACTAACTACAGTGTTATAAAAACTTTTAAAATAGGATTATTACCTGCAGTTTGGTTGATTCAGTACATTTTAAGCTGTAACTAGTTTAACTTTGTCTTGTCAAAAATCACAGATAGTTCTATATCAGTGATTTTAAACCTGTGGTCTGCAAACCCCCCAAGGGTCAGCAGACAATGTTCTATGAGGTCTGAGAAAGACGACTACCATAAATCAGAAGTATGTGAATACCCACACTTACAATTCAAAGGGGTCCTCCACCTCCATTAGGAATTTTTTAAGGGTTCACAAATGAAAAAGGTTGACAGCCACTGCTCTACAGAATCGCTTCATAGTAGTAATATGCTGTTTCTCATAAAAACACATTAACATTAAAATAAAATGCTGTTTGTATAACCAAATGTTATGAAACATTCCTCCTTTAAACCACTAAAACCGCTATTAAAATCACCAAACAAACTGCGCTAAAGAATATGAATTTATGCCCTGGCTATCATCAACCATTCAGTACTACAAAAAACTTTGCAAAGTCACTCAAATGCTAAACATGCTCTGACCCATGTACCTCTGGACTCTGTAAAGAACAACCAGGTTCTGGCTGCTATTCAGCAATGATGAGCAAGGGCCTGTGTTTCATAGTAAAAGCTTTAAATGAAAGGCATATAAGTAATACTTTAGTGAAGGCCAAGGCAGAGATTAAAACAAATAGAAAAGTTAATTCCCAAAATCCATACAAAGGCTATATCTTATGTACTGCCTACCAAAAAGTAAGTTTTCCTGATAAGTGGAATGCACCAAGCTATACATTTCTGCAGGATCTAAAGTTAAATTGAATAAAATAATAGGTGTAAACATGTCTCACCAATGTGGTCTTAAAAAGCAATTTGTCAATATTAGTCAATACAGTGTTGTTCAAATCTGCAGATAAATAACTCACAGGCCCCTTTCACTGCTAATATTCTTTATAAACCAGTAGAGCAGGGGTTCTCAAATGGGGACCGCGAGCAACTTAAAAGGGGGTCACATGCTTCCCTTCCCTCCCCAACACACAAACATTTAGCCTTCTTCCCTCCCTCAGTGGGAACACACGTGTTCTTGGACTCGCCCACATTGGAAGCGTCTCTTTTGTTTTCTGATCTCAGCATGTAAGGGTTAGCAAAACTCAGTATATCTGTCAACAGTTCAATTGACTGTGTGTGACTGAACATGAGTTTTTTCAGCAGTTGCCGCTACAAAGAGCAAATACTGATCAAAAATAAAAGTGGTGTGTGAAATGAGACTGGCAGTGTTGAAAATAAAGCCCAGATTTGAAAAACTAAGCACTACCAAGCAAACTCCTCCTTCTCATTGAAAGTTATTGGCAGTGTTTTGTTTTATTTCAGTAAAACAGTTTTAAATTTGATAAACATTATGAAGTGTTTTCTGACAAATATATTTCTTTAATATACAAAAGGTAAATGTGCTTTATTTATCTCCTACTAATCCTAATGAAATCAACAGCTTTAACCGGGAGAGATCTGTAGGAGATCTAGAGCCTTTGTATCTAGGCTAAGAGAAAAATTCTTCTACCCTGTCAGTCAAGAGTTTGGCTTTTCAGACACCTAATAAACATGGGGCAAAACAAAAGACACACACAAAAGGTCCAGAAACTGCACCATGACAGCTGATGATATTAGCAGCCAGTTTACTACAAATATCACTAGTAGGCAGCCTATAAAAAAGTTAAGCCTCCTCTGCATATTAGATTCAGTCCTCTGGCACGTCATTTTCTAGTAAAATGTTCATGCCCATATTATAAGTAGAACTAGTAATAACACATATTTACAATTGCCTAAGTCTTTCCATGATAAGAGCCAGTTTTCAATCGCTTATAAATTTTTCCAGATTCATCACTGAGGCTGGAATGATCCGTTTCAAGATGTTTTTTGTGTAAATGTCAGCAAAAATGATTCACCCATTTCTGAGAAAAGGTTGAAGAAACAGAACACTTTGCTAAGGTTAAGAAATCTATCCATTTCGTCAAGGAGTTCTAGCACTTCCAGCACCAAAACCTGAGATTTGGCAAAGGGAATTCTCTGAGAGCATAAAGAAAATTCATCTATTTCAATAAAAATCCATTCAGATACAAATGGCTACCACCAATTACAGGCTTGGAGCTAGTCAGTGGTTTCCTAGCAAATCTTTGAACATTTCTTCCACAGAAAGCAAGTGCCAGTCCAGCTGAACACCCTAAATGGCCACTCGTGCTAAGCATGCTCCCAGGCACAAAGCAAAAGCTATGACTAGGGACCTACTGAATTTGCAATTTCACTCACTCCATGAAATCTAGGCAGTGCCCATGAAATCCGCAGGAACATTTTTTTACTAAGCACTGCAGCAGCTCACCACAACAGTGGCAAGGGGGGCTGCCAGCAAGATGGCTCCTGCCCCTCACCACCAATTGGCTGCCAGAGCTGTCTGTCATGTGGCCCCACCCTCCTGCATGACAGGCAGCCCTCAAAGCCAATTAGCAGTAACAGGCAGGGCCACCACAGACCCTCAGGCATTCAGAGGTGTGGGGGGCAGTCTCTGTGCTCTGCCTGTGAAATGGCTCCCTGGGCCTGCATTCTGCCCATGAAAGGAGGGAGTAGCCCCTGTGAATTAGGTAGGTCCCTAGAATCAAGCTGCACTGCCCCTTAGTCAAGGACAAGGAAGTGTTGAAAACCAGGAAATTACAGTCTCTGTTCTTCTATTCCTAATAATTTTGTGCATGCCTCTCTACCCTGCTAACAAGAGCCAGAAGGGTTAGTTACAGAGAAGGTAGTTTAAACGTGACTTTGTTCCACTTTGACCAAGCAAAAATACACCAAATACACCAAAAAAAGGCACCAAATACAGTGTTGTCAAAGGGTGCTATGCAATGGTACTTTGAAGCCATCTTTACAAATCCCAGATTCTAGATTGCTCCTTGGGCAACTGCAATCCACTGGACTTTGTTCTAGCACCTCACCTGTTCTCTCTGGGTTTCTGGACAGCCAGAACTGCTCAAGTGTAATGTTCTGCCTATGCTCCATCCTACCTCTGACTTGCCATTCCTGAAACATTCCCTATGCCAGGGTATTGAGCAAGGGATGCTCTTTTCACATTCACAAAAAGTATGCTATCACTACACTTAAGAAATTCCCTGAGGTGCTATGCCTTCATATACTGCATCAGCAACATGAATAGAAGAACATGGCAGAAGTTAGACTCCGATTCCTAGTATTCCTTTTGCTGCCTTGCAAATAATAACAGTATTGCATAAGCCACCAGCAAACAGTGTGTCACGTTATTATTTGTGCTGGGGAGGTCTACAGGAGATGCTTACTGCACAGTAGCCCAATAACATGCAGTGGTGTGCCAAAACCCACGCTAATATGCTATTGCGCAGTGTTATTAGGCTACTGCGCAGTAAGCATCACTAAAAAAAAAAAAAGTGTGCCAGTGCTACTACGCATTTAATTAGTACTTGGTTCACCAAGTACTAGATTTAATGCATAGTAACTACAGAGCATTAATGAACGTGTAGACCACAGTGGTGGTAATGTGGGGCCCCAAACATTGATCAGGTTCACATCGTATTGCACAAAAATAGGAAAATAACAAACAACCTTAATCTACGACATTTCCCTCCAATAGCTCGTCTACAGCTAACATTTGCTATCAGGTCTGGATCTAAAAGTTTTGGGCTCCAATCTGCAAAGAAGGTCAATTGATTCCACATGATAATGTGGTTTGTTTTGGGGGGGGTGAAGGGGGAAGGAGGGTTTGCCCTTCCAGTTAGCATTCAAAAGCTACAGAATGTCAAATTGAAAAGGTTAAAAGGCAAACAATAATTTGTTCATGTTGTGCAAAGACTTTAATTACATGGTTATGTACTTGTATTTCTACTAGATTCTTACCATAGTTGGTACTCAGAATAAATGGGTTGAAGAGCAGAGGTTTCTCCTACAATAAATGGTGGGATATTTTATATATCCAAAACCAGAAAAAGGCTGTTCATGATATCAATATTTCCCATTTGAAATAAAATGTGAAATTATATATACACACAATATGCATTCTATTTCAAATATGGGAAATATTGGTGTCAATAACAACTTTTTCTGGTTTGTTTTTCTGCCGCAATGTACAACTTAAACATGCCTCTGTACGCAGACATGTTTGCTAAGATGTACAAGATCAACAGCTCAGACAACTACTAAATTATATAGCCTTCAACATTCAGTTATAATGCCCATTAGAAGAGAAAAATGCAGTTATATATGAGCAACTTGCATCCATGCATGATGATGCCTATTACAAGGAAGCAGAGCATGAAGGAATTAAATTAGCTACAGTAGCACACAGACTGGGAATGAAGCTTCTTTCTTAGTTTAGGAAATCTAGTTTAATTTGCCTTGTTTTCTTATTAGATCACTAAGAAAAAAAAATAAGGAGCTATTATAATAAACTGTATATGCCAAAAAGCATCATGTACCACTAAAACAAAATTCAAAAGAACAGGAACGGTGGCTTGATTTTTCTCTCTAGATCTTGCTGGAACTTTAAGAGTCTTAGAGAGCAACTATCTTTTTTTGCTCTCTACTATTAAGAAATTGAAATTTATTACCTGAATTCTAGATAGAGAAGGGCCAAAGTGGCCTGATGATTTATTTGAGACCTTCAGACCATTTGTAAAGCTGATCCCAAATCAACCATCCTCTTTCAGATGGTAAACAAGAGCTATACTCCTTGCCTTCTGCAGCGGAACAAGGTTTAAGCAAGCAAAATTGTTTTTCTATTTAAAAGTAAGTATCTGAACTTTTAACAACAGCTTAATTTCTCTCTTTAGAATCATGATGTGTGACAACAGTATTTAGTTTTGATGAGGGTTTGAGATCTAGGCATAATCTTAATTTCCAAAGAGCAGGGGTAATAAAAAGACAGCAAACTCTAATCTCAGAGGAAAAGGAAGCATCATGATCTGCTCCATAATTGATTGTAAATTAATTGTAAATAAAAGGATAGAAAAAGCAAGTTTGGCCACAACCTTCAGATTCTCTTGCACTAATTGTGACAAAAATCTGTGAACAGCAAAAATATTTCCTGGAATATCCATATATAAATATAACCGTGTGTGTGGGTGGGTGTTTGTGTGTTTTTAAACAAAAGCTCTGTCTGTGGTACTTGCAACTACATTACTGCACTAAAAACCTAAAAATAGAACTGGCTAGATATAAACTTAACTGATTTCCATTTTTTAACCTGAAAGAAAAAGAGAATGACAGCAAGGATAGTAAAAAGTATATTTGGAATGGTCCAAACTTCAATATATAAAGTAGTAATAATATGTTTAGTATTTGTTATTGTGAAGACAATTTTAGATAACGGTGACCATCTACACGTACACTTTAATACACATTAGCCTATTTTAATGAGCATTGAAGTGTCACAGAAAATCATGCTCTTTAGCTAATGCGCATTAAAACAGACTAACGTGCCTTTTTCTAGTACCTGACAACGGAGGGCATTTGTTCACATACCTTTTCGTGCTGTGACGCTGGAGATCCAACACGTTGGAGCAGACTCAATTAATCGAGTTTGCTCCGCACGCAAACTGACATGCCCAGCACTTTCATTTGTATAAATGGCAAAATGTATGTCAGCGCACAGAAAATGGTGGCGATGCACTTTTGAACTAAAACATCTTCAATGTGTTTTAGTTCAAAAGCATGTCGGCACCACTGTCTCAGCACTGATGTGCATTTCATTGTTTATAAAGCTGCAAGCAACACAAGAGCCAGGTGCTTTTAAAAGTGCCTGGCACTGCGTTGTACATGCATCTAAAAATACCTAGAGGTACTAAATTTAAAGCAAATTACCTAAAGCGCATTAATAAATGTGTAGACATGCCCACCATACCTTAAAATTAGTCCCACCATGCAAAATGATACTGACCGATTTTACTTAGCTACTGTATCATTTCTAGTTACAATTCTTCTGTGAAAATAAAACCTAATTTGACTAAACAAAAACACTGACTAAAAAGATAATGAAAAACATGGCAAGTAAGGTACGTATTTTCAAATATGAACTGTAAAACTGCTTGTTTGTTAAGCAGTGTGATTAAGATTGATAACTACTGCAATTAAAATGCCTCTTGTGAAATATGGTCCAATTAAGCCTTGAAATCAAAACTAATTTAAAAAGCTCGCTTTGCTGTTAATCACTAATGTCAATACTTACAAAGAATATTTTGGGACAGTAATTTTAATGCTTTGATCAAGAATTTCACTAATGTTTCTTTCTTATTTCTGTTACGTTTTTCATTTAATGTTACACACAATAATTCTTAATAAATCTGGGAGATGCTGTATCCCTGTGCAGCTGTACTTGTTCTGCATTTTTAATAACAGAGTATGTTTCTCAATAGAATTGCTGTGAATATTTCAAAGCCCACAGACCATTGTAAACCTAAGCCCCTTTATGGTCCTTTTTGTTTGCAGTCCCCGTCTCATTTTCCCTTCTCTCCACTCCTACCTTCATTAACATGATAATAAAGCACAATTTGTCTGACAGCATGATTCTCTGCCTTTTCCAGTGTTAACCACTGTATTTAGGGCATGGATAATGCTTTTCCAAAGCAACTTGGCACGTCCTGTGGTGTTGGTCTTTGATTCTTCTCTGCTGATTGTCCATCTTAATAGGCAGACGGAAGAAAGTCAGATCAAAAGTAACACAGATTGAAGGAAGCACCACAATATCATATCTATGACAATGAAGAATGGTGAATGTAGCACTGAAATCTAATCAGGCACCTAATCAGACAGACAGCAAGTGTATACTTCTTTAAATAATCTCAACTGTGGTGGAGGAGTGGCTCTTTCATTCTTGTTAGGAGATGGGATCAAGATACAAAGTTAAGATATCTGAACATTAACTCTGATAAAAGGTACAGGTCTGTAACAACACAGGACACTGAATAGATTAGATCCATTGTGGAATATAGGTCTTTGTATGCTAGCATGTTTCAAGGAAAAAATGAAGCTTGATAACTGGAGAATTTTTTAAGTAAAGTAAGGAGGACTGGCGAATGCTAGCTGGAGGCAGCTCTAAATATAAGGGACAACACAAGAGAAAACACAAAATCAGAAGCAGACAAAACAGACAAGCAAGCAGTCAACTAAGAAGCATAGGTGGAATGCTGGAGAAGAAAGATAGTGAGAAAGAGATTTAAGCAGACAAAAAAAAGCTGAGGAGACCTAAGGAGTAATAAATGAAAATCTCAGACTTGAGACAGCAAGAGCAGAAGCCAGTGAGGGATTCATTTGAATAGTTTGTTGAGAACCATTTTTGTTGAGTTTTTTTGGATTTAAAATATTTAATTTCAATAAAGCCAGAAAGACGTTATTTCTTTGGAAAGCTATTCAACTTGCATTCAACTTTTCTCTTTCTATTATTCAAGGACAATTGGAGAGAGCCTAAGTGATGAAGCAGTGCTACAGGAGAAGACAAGGAAAATAACATCAGATATAGGAATATTATTGGTCACAAGCTGCCACTAGGCACTTTTAGCTTTAAGTTTTTGATAGCCTCTGTGATGCAGTTAAGAAAATTATCCTTAACAGATCCTTAACAGATCTACTTTAGTAAATCTTATCAGTGATAAGTGTTTGATGGTTCTAGTGAAGATAACTTAGTCTTTTACAAATGTTGTGCCAGGACTAAAACAAGAAACATTTCAGGAAGAAAAGTTTTCCACATTCAGTGGAAAGCATATTGGCCTTTGGACAGGCAGTGCCACATAAAAACAATGAACTGATCACACAGATAAACACCAAGCCTGACACCTCCAAGCTTTGCTGATTCATAGCTGCCAGGCTTCTTCTGCTAGGAAAACTCTCAAAAACCTAAGCTAAATCATTTAAAGTTGTTAAAGTAATAACATTCATTCAAAAGTCAGTCAATGGAATCTCTATTTTTCATGCTGCTCATGGACGATATGAATTTCAGCAACAAGCTAACTCTTCTTTCACAAACTGAAGAAAATCTCAAATGGTAATATGTACAACCTAAATACTTTGCATTAAGAGAAGTGCAGGTGGGGGATTTCTGTCTAAATGCAATAAGATAAAACCATTCACTGGAAAGCAAAATGAGGAAACTTGCAGTAGTTTCTTCCAGTACTCCAGCAAGGCAACTAGAGTCAGACAAAAATCATCAAGAGCATGCACGTCAGCATCTGAGAGTGGCTATGCAACTATTATTCTGACGACCTATTGAAAAAATTAAGAAAGCAGCAGCCCCACCAAACTAAGATCCTTTGACAGTGCTGGGTCACTTCGAGACCAACTGATAGGCCTCTTATGTGACTAAATCAATTAACCAGATTTCTCCAACCAAGAACTTAAAAGGCTATGTTTTTTCTTCTGAAGTATGATGCTATATTCTTCATCCTGCTTCAGATATGTGCCACTGTAGATCAGTTTTCTTGTCAAGAGATTTGGTGAAATCAAGCACTGCTGATCTGCAAACCTATTTCTCCAGTTCAACCTCATCAGTAAGGCAGGTTCATCCAACAGACTTAAGTATTTAGAATTTTGTATCCTCTTAATAGCTCGAGTTCACTTTCTGAAATTAGTTACAACTAATATGGTTGCTGTTACAAAACCTCACCTGCTTATGGTTAAGATTAAAAATCACTGAAGTTAAACAAAATATTTCTAAGTTCCAAAGAGCTGGAAGCCCTGCTTCGCCAACATTAAAAATGCTAAGATTGAATCTAACTATTAGACTATTCAAACCATGTATGTGCAGAAAAAGTGTTGAGAAAACAGGCCATAAGTTCTGAGAGGAAAATGTATTACTGCATTTTGATATTTACATATGAAAACTGTAGGACAAGAAAAGCAGGGATCCAAACTAACCTCTCTGTCTGGTGTTAAAGTGCCTTCATCATGCTGCTCTGTAAATGAAGATGTTCTGCTCCTGTCCCCTGTTGGTGAAGATTTGGAGGGGGCCTGCACAGAAAAAGCACAAGTCAGCAAGTAGCCACAACTAATTATCCAGTACCACGATGCGCTTTTACAATGTCAAAGCAAACTTGTTGACCCTCTTGGCACTGAACATCTATTAAAAAGGAATTCCACAATGTTTGCTGAATGTTAGGTTGAAACAACTAACACAACCCACATATAACTTCCTAGAGTCATTAATGATGGCCAAAAAGCAATGTGAACAAAGAAAAAAATTAAAAAGCAGCAGCTTGTTACTACAGATAAAACTTAAGATCAAAATCTCTTTTGTGCATTCTCTTAATACATTTAGCAATATACAACAACAGTTGTATATCCAGAATTCAGACAGTATTTCTACATCATCCTCTTGGTTTTAGTTTCTCTATATGCTTCCCAAATGCTTAGATCAGAAGAATAAGAGACAGAGTTAGGTGTTCTAGAACGTGGATAAGAGATGATATACCTATTAAGAAGTTATAGTTCTATAAAAGTCTTTTAAGAGCCAGAAGATATCTCACATGCATATTCTAAAATCTGTCAGAGTTCACAAGATCAAAGGGAAGTACAGCTGGTATTGACTTCATGAAGTCATCTAATACAGCCCCTTGGCTCAGATCAGAATTATCCCAGACTGCTTTTGAAAATTTCCAGAGATGCAGACAGTTCACCCCATCTAGGGAGCCTGTTCCAATGCCTAACCATCCTCATAGCCATCTTAATCTCCAACCTCAACTTCCTCTGCAACAGTTTTGAGGCCATTGCTCCTACTCCTGTCCCATACAGCCACAGAGAAAAGGTCATCACCATCCTCTCTATAATCACCCTTCATTTGAAGACTATTCTCATATCTCCCTTCAGTACTCTCTTCTTCAGACTAACTTACCCTACTTATTTTAGATTTTCTTACTACATCATGCTTCCTGGGCCTCTAATAATGTTGGTT
>NW_005842744.1:542339-546478 GCF_000455745.1 Alligator sinensis
AATAATGTTGATCACTGCCCGCTCTTTCCAATCTGTCCTCATCTTTCTTGAAGCATCAGCACAAAACTATACAGTACAGGCAGCCCTCAACTTACAACGTTTCAAGTTACAATGTTTTGCACTTACAAGGTTTCTAACTGACAACATGTTTCAACTTTCTGATGTCATTTTCGACTTTACAACGCTTGATCCAACACCACGCCATGCCAGCGAACAAGTTCGTTGCATTGTCCATCTCCCTGGAGAACATTTGTCCAAACTTCCTTTGACACTTTAAGATAGTGACAAGACTCCAGAAAAACCCGCAGCCAAGACTCCTGAGAAAACTCCAGCCAAGAGCCCTTCAAAAAGTACAACCAAGAGCCCCCCAAAAAGTCAAGCAAAGTCACCTCAAACAAATCCTTCCAAATCAGTATGATTACTATTTACAATATAAATACATTAATGTAGCTATATTACTCTTCTATAATTGATCAAATACAAAATTCTGGGGTATTTTTGGTGAAAATAGGGTATTGGGCCTTGGTACCATTTATAACATTATTTCCTATAGGAAAATCAGTTCCAAATTACAACGTTTCGACTTAAGATGCGGTTTTCAGGAACCAATTGTGTAGTAAGTCCGAGGACTGCCTGCACTCAAGGTCAGCATACTGGGTTGTATTTTTTTTTGGCAACAAGATGTTGGCTCATATTCAGCTTATGATCTCTTGCAACTCACAGATCCTGTTCTGCAATACTGCAGACCAGCCTGTCATTCCCCAGTTTGTCCTTATGCATGCAATTATCCTGTCTTAAATGCAGACCTTTGCACTCATCCTTTATGCATTTCATCTGATTGACTGCACACCATTTATCCAGTCTATCCAGGTCATTTTGGGACCCTAGCCCTTCCCGCCAGAATGCCTGCAACTACATCCAACTTGTGTCATCTGCAAATTTGCTAAACTTGTATTCAATCCCATCAATCAAATCATTAATGAAAATGTTAAACAGTACCAGACCCAGGACAGACGCCTGGGGAACCCCACTCAATACCTCATCTCAACTGGACAGAGCCATTGATTACTCAGGCAGGAAAATGATTCAGCCAGTTATGTATCCACCTTACAGTGAATACATATACCTTTAACATGAGCAGAAAGAAAGCAATACCTAGCATTGGCTAGGAAGAACTTACCTAGACAGGGTGGATACCTGAAATATACAGAACTCACTGGGTAACTCAGAATGATATTGGAATTACAACATCTGACCAAATGGACAGAATGTTCCTTTCTCAGGATAAGACTCTTAGAAAGTCAAACACTTACTTCACTTAGTACCAAATGACCATTCACCATGAAGGTAGAATATACTGCAGAGAAATTGAGATAAAAAATGTTAGATTTGGACACCTATACATGAGCAGCAAGGCTGCTCCAATGTGCTGTAATCACAGAGCATCAGAGCAGACTTGATTAACCATGTCTGCTGGAACATGATAATTACCCAGCATCTCGTGTATCAATGTCCCCAAGCATTCTTTGAGCTTTAGTTAAAGCAGCCCTGCTGTCATTTTTAAGTGCAGGGATGTTGATACATGTGATGCTCTTGGAGCCACTCTAATTAAAGTCGCCCCCTCCCCGAGCACATGTATGAACACCTCCATTTTTTATACAGCACAAAAAATCTATTCACCTATTGAAAAGTTATTTTTCCCCTAAGCTGAGGTGAACTTAAAAACAATTTCTAGACTTACAATTAAAACAAAACAAAAGAAAAACTTTCAAACTTTAACTAAGTATAGTAAGTGCAAGGGCACAGTCCATTTTCCTACTCTCTGCACAAAATAATTGTGGGTTCCTTCTGTTTCCAATAGCTTTCCAAAGTTTCAGCTAAACAAGACTAACCAGAAACTGGTCAGTTTTTCTTGATTCATTCTGAATAACATTCAGTTTCACTTTACTTCTATTTAAGGATGTTAGAGGAGGGGCAGCAGAGGAAAGCGCTGGATAGAAGGATTCAGACTGTGGATAGGTAGGTCAGGGGACAGGAGTCATTGAACTCTGGATAACACATATTGTGGAAGAGCTGAGGTCTCTAAATTCAGAGACGTGGCACTTGCTTCTTAGCAGTTCATACAGAACATGAAGCACTGAAGCAAGTCCCAGGAACTGCAATGGGCTCTTACCTGTAATGGGCACTGCTCCATCTATCACACTTAGGCAAGCAGATTTTGGTCTCTGGCTCCTAGCATCTAGTACAATTACCAAGCCTTGTGTGCAAAGTGAGGGGCAAGAGTAAACTGAGGCTGTGAGAGAAAACATAAGAGAATGGATACAGACAAATAGATCTAAAAGAACAGACAGTGAAAACAGCCCAAGGAAAAGTTGTGCCAGGACAGGATGCAGGAAGAAAAGAATGACATTCAGGGAAGCTATGGAGGGAGAGAAAGTCTAATAAAGCAAAGGACATGTGTTTCAGATTTGTTTTAAATAGCTTGAACGGAAACTTGATTGACAACACATTATGACAGCAGGGTAGATCTGTACCTTTTAGGCTGACCAAAGTAGATATACACATATAGCACAAGTTTCTGTAGGCCAAAGATCACTTAATCAAACTAATACGGCTAACGATTTCTCTCTGAACATATGAAACAGAGTACCTAAGATACTGCATGAAACTATTTTGTTTAAACTGAAAAGACCATAAAGGAAAACAGCATTTATCACCCTGTCTTGGAAGCATTGCTTGTGCTCTTCTTGTCCAATATGAGTGAAATTTAAGAGACAGGAAATCAGTCACACTCTCTTCTGTCTGGGATCAAACTTCACTCTGATGTTCATGTACTAACATCAAGTTGTAATTTTAATAAAGCAGGTAGCACAAAAGTTAAACCTAAACAAAACCTGCTTTCATTGTGGCATTGGGGGGGAGGTTAATTCACAAGTTCTTGAGTTAATTCAATCTATTACCTCTCTGTTGATAGACTTATATAGTGACACAAATTACAGTATTATTTAATTTAAATGGTTTCTCTGTACTTCACAAGTTTTATCAATGGCAATTTTAGCGGACAAGTAAAGCCATACTGTTTCTTCCCCCCACCAAAGCACAGTACTCAGACAAATTTATCCACATGGCCGATTCACAATAAGTACTGATCCTCTCAACATACATACCAACTGTCCTGAACAAAACAGAGTAAAATTGCCAGTGGGATGTACAGTAGGGAGCTGCAACAACTCATTAACACTAAGTTGAAGGCCTGTAGCTAAATCTTTTAACATCATAGTGCGAGTTTACTGCAAACACGCACATGATAAAGTGTCGCAGCTTTACCGCTGATGGAAATGAGTTATCAAGTCACCCTAGTTGTACTAGCATGAGTGAATTTTAACATTAAAGTGTAACAAGTACAAGTTTAAAGAGACTGCTTTTAAAATGCTCAATAAAGCAACTTAAAAAAATATTTACTGACTAAACAGCAGTGTGCATGCTTAACAAAAAGTTTAGGACAAGGCGCTCACTCTGCAGATTCCCCCACCTCATTGTTTCACTCTTCACATTTCTCCATCAATCAGCCAGTCCCAACAACTAACAACTGAATTAACAACTGCAGCCGCAGGCTGCTCCGCTGCCTCTGCTTTAGGGAGTTAAGCCTGGGATGCAAAACTGTAAAAGCCGAGGTGCAAAGTAAAGGAAAAAAAAAAACAAAGAGGTGAAAAACGTCCATAAGATCCTGAACTTCTTTGCTTAGAAACATAAGAATAAGCTTCAAAAGAAAAAAAAAGAGAGGGAGCATTTAAGTGGTAAAAATGTCTTAGGTTCAGTTACCAAAACAAGCGCACGTATAGAGACAGCTGATACAGATGTGTTATAAATGCATTTATTTCTAACGGGGAGGAAGGCGGGGAAACCCGCCCGCGGAACGCAGCTCTGGCCCTCACACACAGAAGCGGCCCGGCCGGGAAATTGACGCTGGCCGTGGCGCCCCCGCCCCGCAGCCGGGTCCTGCGCCGCTCGCGCCCCCGCCCTCAGCTCGGGCCTGTGGCCGCCGCGGACCGGTACCTGGGGCTGGGCCGAGCGGTCCCCGGGGCTCCGCGGTGGCGTCTGCTCCTCACTGATCTTCTGCTTCAGCTTCTTGAACATGG
>NW_005842744.1:546555-570593 GCF_000455745.1 Alligator sinensis
GACATACTAGTGGCCGTGCCCCGCCCTCTGCTCTCCAGGCTGGGGGACGAGGGGGAAGCAGCGTACTAGCCTGCGCTCTACCCCCGCCCGGGGCCGAGACGGCCCGGTACGTTCCTGGTAGACAGGACACGGGCGTAGGGGCACGTCACATCAGGCAACAGCAGCCGTGGGGGGGGTCACTGTGCCGCGATGGCCAAGTCTTTAGTCAGAGCCCCAGTTCCCGGCACTGAGGAGTTATCGGGTAACATTGCCTCCCTCACTCCTCAGTGAGCCGGAACAGCCCCGCCCCTCGCTGCCAGCACCCAATGGCCGGCCTCGAGGGAGGAGACTGACAGGGGCTCCCGGGGGCTGAGCCTGCGCTGTGGCGTAGTGCGTCGGCGCTGCGCCCGTGCGCTCTATAAACTGAAAATGCTGTTTGTGTAGTCGCACGTAGCCCTGCATATACACGTGTATATACACAGCGCTTTATGAATACATATATAGCACTAGATATACATGTGTTTAACTATAGATCTATATAGCTATATATATCTGTATGCATACACACAAACACCAGGTTTACTCATGATATTCTCCCCCACTCCCTACCCCAAACCAGCAAGGGGGCGAAAAACCTTGCTCTTCCATTCTCATACAAAGCAGAGGGGTGATAAGGTGACTGGCTCTGTGGACATGGGGAGACTAGTGGATGTGGTGTACTTGATTTTATCAAGGCTTTTGATACAGTCTCCCACAACTCTCACAGGTAAGCTACGGAAGTATGGGCTGGATGAATGGACTGTACCGTGGATGGAAAACTGGCTGGAGCATCAGGCTCAGAGAGTAGTAATCAATGGCTTGATGTCTAGCTGGCAGCTAGTACCAAGTGGAGTGCCCCAGGGGTCAGTTCAGGGACTGGTTTTATTCAATATCTTCATCAATGACCTGGAAAATGGCATAGAGTACACCCTCAGAAGTTTGCAGATGACACCAAGCTGGGGGGAATAGTAAATACCCTGGAGAGTAGGACTAGGATTCAGTGTGACCTAGACAACTTGGAGGATTGGGCCAAAAGAAATCTCATGAGGGTCAACAAAGACGAGTACAAAGTCCTGCACGTAGGACAGAACAAACCCATGCACCAGTACGGGCTGGGGGCTGACTGGCTGGGCAACAGCTCTGCAGAAAAGGACCTGGGGGTTACAGTGGACAATAAGCTGAAGATGAACCAGCAGTGTGCCCTTGTTGCCAAGAAGGCTAATGGCATACTGGGCTGCATTGGTAGGTGTGTTACAAGCAGGTTAAGGGAAGTGATTATTCCTCTCTATTCAGCACAGGTGAGGTCTGTGTACTGTGACATCTGGAGTACTGTGTTCAGTTTTGGGCCCCCCAGTACAGAAAGGATGTGGACAAATTGGAGAGAGTCCAGCAGAGGGCAACAGAAATGGCGAGGGGGATGAGGGACATGATTTACAAGGTAAGACTGAGGGAACTGGGCTTATTTAGTCTAAAGAAGAGAAGACTGAGGGGATTTAATAGCAGCCTTCAACTACCTGAAGGGGAGTTCGAAAGAGGATGGAGCTAAACTGTTCTCAGTGGTGGCAGATGACAGAACAAGGAGCAATGGTCTAAAGTTGCTGCAAGGGAAGTTTAGGTTAGATATTAGGAAGAATTTTCTCACCAGGAAAATTCTTCCTAATATCCTGGAACACTGGAACAGGTTACCCAGAAAGGTGGTAGAAGCTCCTTCCTTGGAGGTTTTTAAGACTGGACTAGACTAAGCTTTGGCTGGGATGATCTAGTTGGGGATGGTCCTGCTCTGAGCAGTGGCTTGGACTAGATGACCTCCAACCCTAATTTTCTATGATTAGTTCTCAGTAGAGATGCACTGATATATTGGTCCCATATCAGATTGGCACCGATATAAGGAAAACTGACAGTATGGCCATCAGGTTCTTTTGGCTAATGTGGGGTTGGGCTGGGCTGGGCTGCACTTGGGGCAGGCGACAGCAGTGCTGAGAGGGGAGGTTGGAGGGGCTACAGTGAATGTTGTGGGGGCTGGAGCCCCCTCCATAGCGCCTTTCCCTGTACTGCCGCTGCCCACCCAAGTGCAGCCCAGCCCAGTCCCCCACCGGTTAGAGCCCGGCACAGCCTCGGCCCCAGCCTACAGCAGCTGCCCAACCTTGCCCCATGCGCAGATCCAGAGGCATATGCCCCCATACCCTCCCGGAGTGCATGCAGCAGTGGGAGCCACCCACCCCCCCTCCCTGTGCCCCTCAAACAAGCTGTTCACAGCTCCATCCTGCACCCCGCCCTGGGTGTGCAGTGCCTGCCCCAACCGCAGCCCCACTCCCTCCTTCCCTACCGGGGCCTCAAGCTGCCCCCCTCCTCACCCCTTCCCTCCCCGCCCCCCCCTCGCCCCTTCCTCCACAACAGACTTACCAGCTGGACCTGCATATCGGCAATCAGATCGGTATTGGCTGATATGACTCATTATAAATTGGCCATCAGTATCCGCCCCAAAAATCTCTATCAGCACACCCCTAGTTCTCAGTAATATTTTCCTTTTCCTTACAAAGTTTGTATTAACAGAACAGAAGCAGTAGACAAGTATGAATACAGGGCGGTGCTTGATGCAGCAAGAAAAAGAAAAGTTCTATTTGGTTCTTTTCTCAAGTACAGGGACCTAGGATTAGAATTTCTGAGTATCTTCTCTTTTGCTTTCTGTGAGTTTTTATTTGACTGAATTAATACCTTTTTGTAGGCACTGGTTTATAGTGAATCTTTACGGTTTTCCGTTTATTCTCACTTGTTATCTGATTGTTAGACTTGATTTTTTCCTCCTTTTCTCTCATTAGCAGAGCTACCTACTTCTTTCCTTTAGAAAGCAAAATTAGCACCCATATAAATAACCCTGTCTCTAATATGCTATTCAAAATGTTCCCAGTTCAGTCACTGTTAGCACCCTTGTGAGCCATGTCACAACCCAAAGGGTGTGATTTTTGTTTTTGTGTGCTTCGGCACTGCTAAATTGTTCCCGCTAAATTACAGCTTCTTTGCACGGTGGAGTTTTCTGCTGCAAAAGAGAACCCCGGTGCAAGGGAGAATTTCCTGCCAATTTGAAGCTTTCTTTGCAGGGTGCATTTCTTTGTTGCAGCACAGAAATGCTCGTTGCAAAGAGTTCCCGCCATTTGTATGCTAATTTGAGCCCTATTATTGGCCAGTTCTAAATTATTCACACGTGGCGGCTAGTGATTGGCTTGCTAGCCGTATAAAAGGCTTGAGTGGTTTCTGCCCAAGTTGGAGGACTCCACGAATACCAGGAGGAGGAGGAGACTTCATGCTGTGTGAAGATCTCGAAGCGCTGCGGAGCCTATCAAACCCAGCGCATTTCAAGCAGGCAACAGAGGTCTGATCAGCCTCTAGCCTCTCCCCGTCGCCGATAGATTCCTAGATGTATCCCTTCCTGCGCGCAAAAGAACCGGACCCACGGATCCTAGCAAACTTCGTGTGAGTCCAGCTGGAACAACTGACCTAGTTGTCCAGACGACCGGACTATCTCAGAGCACAAGTTCCACGGAGCCTAGCAAACTTCGTGTGAGTCTATTCAGAGCTCTTTCGGACGAGTACTTTCTTCGGTTGGCACGACGGGCTCGCGGTTTAGAGCCTCCAACTGGACGGGCTAGAAGAGTGTTTGCAGGACGGAACTCTAGTCCACCGCTTATCTTTTCTATCTGCAACTGTAACTCAAGCAAGTTTTCCTGCCTGCACCGCAACCATCTTCGGTGTAACTAAACAATCTTTAAATCTACCGCTACGAGTCCGTGCCTAATTCTAGCGTGACCCGCGCCCCCCCCAACCCCACGTGCCCGGGCTGCTAGCCACAGCCCGCGCAGAGCACAAAAAAGGGCCCGGCTCGTGCCCAGCCCGCACAAGCCACAGCACAGACAGCTTTGCTTGCTGCAGCCATTTTAAGTAACATGTAATCTTAGTCTGTTCAGAACAGACCTAATCAACACAGTACTTAAAGCAGAGGCAGCAGCTAGAGCAGGGGTGAGCAAAATACAGCTCATGGGCAGGATCCAGCTCACCAAGAGATTTTATAAGGCCTACAGTGGGTCCTTTGGCTTTGCTCAGCCCAGCTGCAGAGCAGCCGAGGTCATGGCATGTGTGTCCAGTCCTGCTGACCCCAGGCATGCAGTAGGGCTGGGGTGGTAAGGCAGCCAGATTCACTTCCTGGTAGCCCCCACAGCAGCAGCTCCTTCCAGCTGCTGCTGCCAATTTCCAGCATTGCTGCCAGCTCCACTGTCAGAGCACCCTGGCCTATCTGCCCTGCACCCATCACTGGGGGTGCCGGATAAAGCAGGTGAGTGGGATATCCATGGAAACTAGCCCAGGACCCACACAGGCAGGGTGCATTCGGCTGAGCAAATATGATGTGACTGACTGGGTGGCGAGCAGCATCTGGGGGTGGGATGGGCAGGCAGGGCTGGGGCCAGGGCTGGGATTGGGATCATAGGGCAGTGCCAGTGTGGGGCAGGGAAAGACTGCAAATCACTGCTCTGCCCTGGGCCCCGCCCCATGCTGTCACAGCCCCATGATCCTGATCCTGGCCCTACTAACCTCCCAGATGTCGCTCTCCACCCACTTGTAGCCCCATCCCATTGCCCAGCTGAGTGTGTCCTGCCTGCACAGGGCTGGCCTTCATGGAGACTCTGGGATTGCTGAGTGGTCACAGAGTGGGGCCAGGGCCCGGGGCAGAGCCGTGATCCATTCCCCACATACTGCTGCCCATGGAACCAGCACCCATTTCAGAGGCATGCAAGGAGTAGATCACAGCTCAGCCCTGGGCCCCAGCCCCACGCTGTCACTGCAGCTATCTCAGCCCCGCCCACTCATCCTGCCCTCCCGTAGCCCTATCCCATCCACCCAGCCAATCACAGGGCAGAAGCACTTAGGGAGTTTTGGTGAGCTGTTGCTGGCCAGGGAGGGTGTGGGGGTGCTTACCTGGCTTGCTGTGGTTGGGGGTGGGTGCTGATCTGGCCTGCGACAACTCACCAAAACTCCCAAAGTGATCCTCCAGCTCACACTATTGCCCACCCCTGAACTAGAGACATCTCTAGTAGGTTCCTCAATATTATTAACAACACTGAAGGCGAATTAGTATTAAGAATAGTAGGAATTTCCAAAACAGTTCTTTAGCTGAGAGGGCCAATGACAGTTTACTAGTAGTAGTATTAGACTACAGTTGGTAATGAACAGAAAGAACAAGTATTTGTTCAACAACTTTTTTTATAAAGATCTATTTGCTTATATTATAAACCACTTGCCTTCTCTCTACTATGAGAAACTTTCTGTGTAGGCTGTAGACCTACCTATGCTAAGATTTGCATGCTTCCTGAGAGGGTGGGAAATAATGATTCAGCTGGGGATTCCCCCCACCCTTCCACTGTGTCTGTTCTGTAGTTGGATGGATAATCCAGGTTCAAAGGAAATCTTTTTAAGCAGTATGGACCACATATGGTAAAGCAGATGTGAAAGCCTGACTCACCAGAACTTTTGTAATTGTGAGTTATAAATTTAGTTAAACTGTGGTGGCTTAATGGCAGTTTTATACCCTATCACAAGGTGCCCAATTCTGGCTTGTGAAAGTTTGTGGGTCAGATATGTTGTTGTTGGAGGGTGTTATGACAAGGTATACTTTTAAGACTCAAATGGTAGGTCTATTATGAACATTTCCCCAACATGAAAACAGTGATTATGATTCTATTTCTAGCCTTGTTGGCCATTCTATTTGTCCACATAAAGGTGGAAAGACCTTGTTTATCACTATGCTCTCTAGTGTACCCCTGGAGACACCTTTCTCTCCTTTTACAGTCTAAGATAGACTGCTTCATCCAGGACATTTTAGGTTTCTTGTTAGAGGGGTTTTGTCTTCTTTGCATTAGTGTTGTTTTCTCAGTATAGATACTGAGTACTGTTAAAAGTGTTTGGCACTCGTGCTTCCACAGTAGGATTATTTTGTAACTTGTTTGTGCTGCCAGTGCTATCACGTGAAGCCTATGGATACATTATGTGGCTTGCCAGAAATAACGAACCATAAGTTTTCCTGCATAAGAAAAATATGGAGAACGTGTGACACATCTCGTGCCTTAACCACAGACTTCCAAAAATGTCTTCACTGAAATATGCTGATATCATCTGTAAATAATCCTAGGAAAAAACAGATGGAAAACTAATATTGTTGTCTGTGCATTCATGACAAGCTAAACAAGAGAAGTCTGTACCAAACAGGAGTCTTTTCTTTAATTTCTTGCTATATCTATAAAAATAAGGGTCCTACATGGGCACTTTAGGCATAAGCAAGGCTTTCTTCACTGCTATCACTGCATTTTTGTTGTATTCTTTATATTCCCATGAGTGCAACGGTGATGACACTGGGTTGCTCAGTCTCTGATGCATGGTCTCTCAATAACTTCTAAGGAAAATTTTATCATGTTTACTTTTAAGCATTCTTAGACAAGTTATCTTCAGCCCATGAGCAGTAACAAGAGGTAAGCTGTTAAAATTAAGATACCCATGCTCTTGTCTATGGATGTGCATGGTAAAGGAGACGGGGGTGGGAAGGGTGAATGTAAGGAATTAGCTGGAGGGGAACAGGAGGAAGAGAGCAGAAGGAGTCTCTGGAACTGGGGAAAGTAAATATACAAGGAAATGAGAGAAGGTGGGGAAGCTGATTTACAATGCCCAGTGTTGCCTACAGCAGTCAATAGCAAGCATACCATAATTACCTCAGTTGGCATCTTCTCCCTAAAAACATTATACACAAGATTAAGTTGAATTCAATGCAACATTGATGAACCAGATTAGTCTTCTGATTGCCCAAGGAATGTTCAGGTCAATTAACCATACCCCTGACTCACCAAGACTTGGTAGCTCTCTCTCATATGTGCACAACATCTACAACAAGCTCAAATTACCCTGTTGCTTCCTGTATCTGCATGCATTTTAATTTAAAATCTAAGTATTAAAACAATATGGGCGGTTGCTTAGATGTAAACTGAAAGGAACATAGATTCCAAAGGTATCCAATGAGAGTTGAGTTTGCAGCTCTTCACCTGAAGAGCATTGTCCTGGTGGATTTTCTGTCAAGATATCTATAGATTCATAGAAGTTAGGGGCTGGAAGGGACCCCACAAGATCATCAGGTCCAGCCCCCCTGCTCTAAGGCAGGAAAAACTGCTAAGGTCAGATGACCCCAGTGAGGTGTGCGTCCAGTTATCCTTTTAAGACCTTCAGGGAGGGTGACTGTACCACTTCTTGTGGGGGAGTCTGTTCCAGACTCTGGACACACAAACCATAAAGAAGTTTTTCCTTATGTCTAATCTGAAGCGATCTATCAGTTTATGACCATTATTCCTAGTCTTCCCCTGGGGTGCCTTGGTGAACAGATGTTCTCCTAGCCCTGATCTTCACCCTCTATATACTTAGAGACTGCCACTCAGTCCCCCCTGAGTCTTCTCTTTTCCAGGCTGAACAGTCCCATGTCCTTCAGCCTCTCCTCCTATGATCTGTTCTCCAGACCTCTAATCATTCGTGTGGCCCTCTTTTGGACTCTTTTCAGCTTCTCTACATTCCTCTTGAAGTGTGGCGCCAAGGACTGGATGCAGTAGTCCAGCTGTGGCCTCACCAATGCTGAGTAGAGTAGGACGAGTGGTGAGTAAAGCCTTTTCTTTACTATATTTGTTTTTCTGTCTCCTGCCTCCTCCTCAATGGTCTATTTTTTTCCTTTTTCCTCTTAGCTCAAGTTTAGAATTTTGCTCATTATTGTATATGTCCAACGAAAGAGAGAAATCATTTATTTCTTAGAAAAATGTTCAGCATTAAGTAATCTGTGTTCAGACTGGTCCTGACAAAAGACAATGTTTCCATATCAGCCTCTCATAAAACCTAAAAAGTTGTAGCTAGGAATTTTTCCTCTACAGAAAATGGGTACCTATCAGCCTACCTAGGTCTTTGGCCAGGTCAGAAATGGTATTTGTCAAACCTTGTGAAAACTAAACAGGGTGGAAAGACTGCACCCTTTCATGGAGTGATAGCTGATTTTGGAGCTTTAAGTAGATCAGATAACTCACTGCAACTGAAACTGGTAACAGATTCAAGGTATTTTCTCCCAGTCTGTCTCCCACAGAGAGGAGAGAGATTGGACGCAACACAATTTGTTACTTGAACAGAATTTGTCATATCAACAGCAAAACTGTACACTGGATTCCACCTGCAGAAAACCCGGAGGAGAAACTATATTTAAAGCAATGATATCCCTCCCTGGCTCTTGCTTTCAGCACATTCTCTTCTATCTAACCTGCTGCCAACTCTCACTTGAGGAAGTACTGGGTCCAAAGTCATATAGATTCATAGATGCTAGGGTTGGAAGAGACCTCAACAGATCATCAACTCCAACTCCCTGCCTAGGCAGAAAAGAGTGCTGGGGTTAGATGACCCCTGCCAGATGCCTATCCAGCTAACAGTCCCCGCTGTTTGTTCATTATTTGACAAAATAAAATAAAAAATTCTGAGTAAAGCAGATATTTTTCACAAAAAACCCAGCTTTCAATTTATAAACAATTTTGTGGAAAATTGTAATTCTAATATGTGTGTGTGTGCATTCTCTTTAATGTTGTTTATAAATACATTAAATTGCATTGTTAAAACACTATACTTGATTATTGTATATGATCATTGCTATCATTATTGCACATGGGCTATTTCAGATGGACCCAGGTGTTAGTCCTGTTTTTGTTAGATGCTTTGCAACATATAGAAACTCCTCAAACATTCTTCAATTATTCAGTTGGCAATGAAGCTCGATGGAAAAGAGTGTTTAACCCACACACTACACTTAATAACTATGTAGTTTCCATAGCCAGTTCTTTTAAGTCCTTTGAGCATAGTTCTCCACTTAAATATTTGCCTTGATAAATTACCTCTCAAGTTTTTGTATAGTAATGCTACATAGCCCAATGATACATATTGCATTACCACCTTTTTATACTAGTAGCTTCCCTATGACCCCCTGAACAGAATCAACAGAATATAATTTCAGTTCTAATCAGCATTACATTTCTTCTATTAGCACAAAAAAGGAAGTATTGAATGTAGCTAAAATAAGGAAAAGTACTTTTTTCTCTTTCTCTAGTGATTACATCATATTCTATGTTCTACTCCAGACAAGGTCTCAGTTTCCTCTTTGTACAACACTTTTTAATTATTTCCATTGTTTGCTAATTGCACATAGAGTATTTAAAGCTGCCTGGTGTTTCAAGTATGTACTACAAAATATTAAGCAAATAAGTCAAATCCATCTATATTTTTCCCAAGGATATTTGTTTTAATTGACAGTCAATATCTCCACCACATGTGGTTTCTGTACACCTAGACAGAAATGACACTAAACAACTGAAGTGAAAATGTCAGTAATATAAGGTGGTTTCTCCCACACCACTTAATTCATAAAACATGGCTAACATGTTTTATGGCAAATATGGCTTACACTTTTTCCCAGAATTCATTTTAAATTATGTGAGGCCTCCCATTGATCTCAGTGAGTACAATTAAGGAAGTGTATAAACACCTATGTAACTAGGACCATAGTCCCCTGCTACAGAGCATGCAGGTGGGGCTGTAGCTGTGTGAAGTGAATAGAGGGCTTGTGGGTACTTAGGGGTTTGAAAAGGAGAGATCAGGGAAGTTAGACATCTTTTCTTCTTTGCTTGGCAAGGCTTTGCAATTTACCTTTAGTATAAAAATGCTATTTAAGTAACATTAAGATATGATTTCTATTTATATATGATAAATTAAAGAAATGCAAAATTAAAGTTAACACACTGCTATTAATTTGTTCTGTTCAATGTAAACACTGCAGCTTATATATTTTAGATGTAAATTACACTGCTAGTCTACATGAAGTCTATTTTAAGTATAGCCTATGTCTAGTGGAGCTTATGTTACAACTTATGTTTTAACAGGAGTCTGTCAGGAGCAACCGAGAGTTGGGGTGTGATATATACATTTGTGTTTTGCGTTACCAGGTCCATGGAAAATAGTACTTCAGGGATTCCTCTGTGGAGGAATTGTTCTTCATTCTTCTTCACTGCCATTGGGCTGGGTCCCTTTGATTGGCATTTTTCTTTCCAGAGTGCCATATAGAATGGGAAAGCAGGAAACAGAGTATCAGTTACAAGAAGTAGATTAAAAGCTGATCAAGTGCCTTTAGAGAAGCATGATGCATATTCCTAGCACTGTCGTCAGGATCGTGAGTTACTTGTGGTCTGCCATAAATGATCCCCTAAATGTTTAAGGTATTGAATTGTTCTAAGAGTGCAAAGGAAAAGGTGGAGGATTGAATATGCAGCAGAGAACTAAAAGAATGAAACACGAATGAGCATTTAACAGGGAACAAGAAGTTACTTCTTCCTGCTTTTCAGAATCTAGTTGCTGAAAGAAGTGGAATGGTGATTCATTTAAGTGGAACTCTTCCCTCTGAGTCAGTGTTGTACCAGTAGCTTGCATGCTGACAAAGCAACTATATATATATATTCTCCTTCACTGGCATTGGGTTGGCTCCCTTTGATTGGCATTTTCTTTCCAGAGTGGCATATAGAATGGGAAAGCAGGGAACAGAATATCAGTTATAAGAAGTATATATATATATAGTGTGTGTGTGTGTGTGTGTGTGTACGTGTACGTACACACACACACAAGCGAATGCCTGTCAAGAATGATGGAGGGGGGATGGCTGGGGATGGAGCACCACCACCCAGCACTGCCGCTGTTCCGTGCCTGGCTGCATGCCACACCCCACCCCCCACCCGACCCCGCTCTACACTGCCACTGTCTCTCAGGAGCAGGTGGGGTAGGGGCAGCTTGCACATGGCCGGATGTTGAGCGGCAGCAGCGGCAGGAGGTGGGTGGTGGTGGCAATCACCACTGCATGCAAACTTCCCCTCTACTTCTTGCTCTGGGAGGTGGTGGCGGTGTGGGGTGGTAGGTGGCAGCCCCTTTTCATAACAGCAGAACAGAGTCATAGCTAGTTCCCAATTTGGATAACTACTTCGTGTTTTTGCAATTGTCTACAGTGATTCTCAGTGTTTTTAGACTCAAGGTACCCCTCAGAAAATGCCAGCTTTTAGTTCTCCCTCATTTTTTTGACTGCAGGAAAATAATAATAGAGTAATTTGTCTGTTGCAAAGAACTCAGAAAGACATTCTGAGGTGGTTGCTGAGGGGGTGTTGACAGAAGTGACAGTTTTGCCCAATCTGCCTACAGAAAGTGGTCTATAACCATGACCAAACACAAGTGCACGGCTGCAGACAGCTTCAAAAAATGGTCAACTGGGTGAAAATCTCAACCCACCTTGCATGAGGGTTCCGATGAAGATGTTTCAAAACATAGCGTCTTCTGTAACTTGTGTCTGTGCTGCCTCTCAGTCTCCGAGCTGTTTTCAGACTGGGAGGGGGGAAAAGGTAGCAGAGGGAGTTCGGCCTGGTGTTTTTTCAGCCCCCACTGGAGGGTGGGATGGATATATAGGGACCAACCCCCTAGGTGGAGGGGCTCCAATTCACCCACCCCACCCTCCAGTGTTTTCTGAGGAACCCCTACAATGAGATCCCTCTGTTCCATTCCCCCACTCCCATTCTGAAAACAGGGACAGTCTGGGAAGGACGAGGGGCCATTGGTAGGGGAAACTGGCTGCAGGCTGGAACCAGCAATGAATTTCTGCTTGTTGTGGGGGATCATTGCAACTCAGGGTGCTTCCTGCAAAGTGTTCTCTGTTACAGTGGGGAGCTGCACTTCTGTTTGTGCCCTGGGTTTGTGCCCTTGTAAGTACATTTGGACACCTAACAGCTCTAACATTGTGTGACACACTGTGGCACTCTTGAAAGGATCTCAAGGCACCCCATGGTGCCATGACATCCTGGCTGAGAATCACTGGGCTAGGGTAACCATAGATTTCTCTCCTTGATTTTAGTTTTCTTAAACATTGATGAAGAGTTGCCATGTTCCATTACAGGACTGGTTGTATTTGATCAAAAGTACCCCTGTACATATTGGCTAAGTACAGATGTTACACCTATCGCAGAAAGTGCTCTAAAGCTGTAACTGAACAGACATTCACGACTCCTAGAGCACTTTCACAATGGCAGATTGCACTCTAAGTTAACCCTCGATGAATGAGGTATTAGGCTAGAGCTGCTTCTGTTATAGCGCTTTATTGAATGTTTGTGTCAGATCCCATTGAGGGTTAACTTACAGTATGATCGCCATCACCCCAAGCAGCACTGTGCAGGGCTGCACTCTAGCCTCAGGCAGAGCTTGTTTCCTTTGCCCAAGCACTGAACCATCCCCATCCCCTCAACTGTCACTGACCTGAGTCAGTGACAGCCTCTGATTCCAGCTTCGCCTCCTCCCTCTGGCCAGTTGAGAGCCACAGCCTGGCTGGGGTTGGGAAGGAATGGGAATCTCTCTCCCTGCAGCCATCCCAACCCCGTGGTGCACTGCAACCCAACCAGCGGAGCTGTGGGGGAAGGAGCCTGGGATCACTCCCCCTGAAGCTACCCCAGCCACACAGTGTGCTGCAGCCTTGCCAAGGGGCTCATAGGGAAGGGGTCTAGGGTCTCTCTCCCCACAGCAGCCTTGGCCCTGTGGCACACCACTGCCTGACTGGGGGCGCTTTGGGAACACAGAGCCCAGACCCTTTTCCCTCGCAGCTCAATCCCCCACGGGCTGGCCAGGAGGGCTGCCCAGACATGGAGGCCATGGGAGATGGGGGTCTGAGGTCTCTCTCCCTGCTTGGAGAGCAGCATCCAGCTGGTAAGTCTGTGTGGGGGGGAAGGGGCAGATCAAGGTTCCCCCGTGGAGAAGGAAGGAGTGGGGCTGGAATAGGTGCAGGCACTGCCCAGCCAGGACAGGGCAGGGTGTGGGGCAAAGCTGTGGGCTGCTCATCCAAGGGTATGGGGGAGGGGCGGTTTCTGGCCACTGTGCACACCCCTGGGGGAAGCATGGGGTGTATGTGCCCCTTGAGATCTGTGCATGGAGCGAGGGTAGGCTGCCCACTGCAGGCTTGGGGCTGGAGGCTGCGCTGGCTTCTGCTCAGCAGAGGGGCTGGGCCAGGGCTGCGTTTGGGGCAGGTGGGGCAAAGCAGGCAGCAACAATGCTGGGAGGGGGGACTACATGGGGGGGCTGCAACCACCCCAAAATTTGCTGTAGCCCCGCCATAGTTTCCCCCCTCCCAGCGCCGCTGCCTGCCCGCCCTGAGCACAGCCCTGGCCCACCCCCACTCCCTGCCGGGAAGAGGCTGACAGCCCCTGAGCTAACAGCAGGCAGCCCACCCTCACCCCAGACAAATCCGGGAGAGGGTGCACACAGGAGTGGGAGCTGCCCCCACGCTGACCTGGACAAGCTGCTTGCAGCTCCATCTCACACCCTGCCCCAGCCCCAACTCCCTCCCTCACCATAGGGGCCTCGATTTCCCCCACACACACACACACACACACTCTCTCTCTCTCTCTCTCTCTCGTTTCTGCCCCACAGGCTTCCCTGCTGGAGGCTGGTTTCCAAGCTGCATGCTGCATTCCTCACCACGTGCATACTGCAGCTGCATCTATGCACACAGCATTTATCAGTAACATTATTGGCAGCATCGGCCAAAAAAGATGATTGCACATCATGTCAATTTCCCTTTTATTGGAGCTGATATGATATGGACCAATATATTGGTGCACTGTTAGTAAATACCATTAATATTTATTATTGTACATTAAGGGTAATACAAGATAACAATGTTTTACAGTTTGCGCATAGTACCTATCTAATGTATTGATAGAGGCACACCACAAGGGCCACCCCCCCAGTCCCCACAGGCACCACCTCCCCACCACCAACGATGCTCACTGCATGTGCGACATCCCCCTCCACCACCATCCCCCACTCAGTTACCTCACTGTACTCCACCATATACTCCCTTGGTCTCAGGCTGTGCTGCCCTGCCCTCTGCAAGGAGAGCAGGAAGTGAAAGCTGAAGCAAGGAGGGGGAACCTAGAAACCCCACTTGCAGCTGCAGTTGCAGCTGGAGCGGTACAAGGAATGGCAGCTGGATAGGAGCCCAGGGGCTGCACACTAACCTCTTTGCAGGCTGTATGAAGCCCACAGACCGCTAGTTAAACAACCCCAGCCTAGGCAAAACAGTTAAAGGGTATAGTAAAAGGATACTGCACTATGTACTCACATAGGACCTGTTCCTACTGAAGTCATGGATGAGTTGGTCTAGGCTAAAATCAGTGTTTTCTGGCTTTTGGTAGGGGTCAGTTTGTGAGTTGCCTACCTAAATGCATGATACTTTACTTCACAAAGAGTCCAATTGATTTCAACAAGCTACTTATACAGCAATATTCTATACAGTGTGAGCCAGGGTTTGGTCCTTGTTTTGTATCTTCCTCATCCCCAGTTGTTAATAAAGGCAATTGCTGCAGCATTTATATTAACTTTGACATGGCTGTAATAAAGCCAAATGATTATTTTACATTCTTGTTTGTTCTGTAAAGGATAAAAATCCTCTGCAACAGTACTGTTCATCTTAGCTGATTTAAGCAAAAAACCTTGATCCACATAAATCAATCATTTTGCATAGGTGCAGGACTGGAACACTAATGTAAGAGTGACTTTCTTTCGACTGTACTGGAAAGTATGATGTTGGTTCAGCAACATAAACAGGTGCTTAATTTTAAACAGAAAGAATCCTATAATGGGATGGTCCTCCACTTAAAATTGGGCATATGTTTAAGTACTTTGCTGAATCAGGGCTTATACCTTGAGACATTCTTTAGCTGAACACTTAAAGAATGACTACTTCAATACTATCCTAGCCACCAGTGTAGATGAAACATTCACACAGGTGGCCTCTAGATAGTGTAATCAGATTTTAATTAGTACCAACCCTGAACTATAACAGCTTTCTGCAAGTTACAAGGAAGCCACTCATTGAGAAAGTCACATGGATTGTTAATATGGCTTTCAGCACTGCTTTCTAAACCCACACAACTCCTATTCCTTTATGAAAAATGTATGACTTTGCTAAAGGCTCATTCTTTTGAACCAATCGTCTTTTGCAAATATGAAAATATGAGATGGCAACACAGTATGAGATGACAATATGAGATGGCAACACAGCATAACCAGCATTTTTGATGATTTTTTAATGTTTTGAAAGGTCCATATTTTGTTTCCAGAGAAAGTTTGCAGTCAACAGTATTTGAATTTTCCTATGTATCTTCTTATGAGAATTGTCAAAATAATTTGGCATATTATAAAATATCTCTGTTCTTCCTGTTGATAAGTGATGCAGTTGGAGAGCCAAGTAGTCTTGGACATCATAGTTCAGTAATCTTAGTGAAAAGGAACATTGACCAGATAAGAGGAGTTCTTCTCACTAATTTACAAATCATATCACATATTGTGTAGTTTTGCAGTTTGATCATTGCTGCTTATGGAAAGTCATATTTATTTAGTCTACATAATGATTTACAGTTTTAACTCTTGCTGTATCAAGTAAGAGGATTAATATATCTATTCAAATTGGCTCACAATACTACATGTACAGCCAGACAGCTGCCTTCTGCTATATTTAAGGGGCACTTCCTGCATAGTAATATTAGACATAGATATGGTGGTAGATGTGAGAAGCAACTGCCTAGAGTGTCTTAATGCCACTATACTACTGAATTTCTACACAACATCAAGGTAAACCTGTAAAATGCATCTTTTTATTAGACATTATTGATGTATGTAATGGTAAGGCTCTATTTACAATAGTGACTTCGATAACAAATGTAAGTGAAAACTGACTCATTTGACAATGAGGATGACTTAAGCTTTTGAACCACTGGTATTTAAGGGAAAAAATAGAAGCTTTCTTGCTGGGTGTATTGTTGATATGTGAACCCTGATTCTTCCCCTTGCAATCCAGATGCTCATTTACAACTTTGTAAAATGTGTAAGTAGTGAACTTAAAGACACCGGTTCGGATTTGGTAGCATTTTATGCTTGTTATGCAGACAAGTTTATGGAAGCAAGAAATATGAAGCAATGGAATTAAGACTGAGAGTTCCAGTCAGCTGGAAAGGACTTTGATTTTGAATGGCAAGATGCAATCTGACAGTGAAATAAAAACAGTTATGGTAACTCTTATATATAAAGCCCACCAAAAGAATAACAGTGTGGCAGAAGAGCTGGGGTTTTGATGGCTGTTTCCCCTTTAATGGTGATACTGAGGTTAAAAAAACAAAACAAAACACTACTTTTACTTTCAGGGGGCTTTTAAGGATGACGGCATTTCTGTTTTGTTTGGTTTACTTTCCATTTTTTAGCATTGCATCAAGGTGCTATAACTATAAACTACCACCAGAGGACAGTGTTTTAGAAGATTATAATCACATTTTATCAAGCAACTAGTTAACATTGTAAATACAATCTATGCCAATTACACCATTATGAAGTGGGAATGTAAATATGCTGATGTCTTGAACCTGTAAAAATACAGTTCCTTCACCAGCTATAATTTGGTATCCTTCTGCACAGATAGTGTGCACTGCTATGTGTAGGTTGTTGGATATGAAAGCCTCCATGCCTGTATAATGTTGCTGATAACGGTTGTTGTGGAAACCACATCTTTTCTACTCTTATGTGTATTTAAAGTCTCACTTGTAGTGCTGCATTACTATAGCTTTGGTTTTGTTTGCAGATACTTTCCTTGTCTCTAAAAAAAGAAAGAAAATACAAAAAGGCTTAATTAATGACTATTTATTATAAAGTATAGCAAGGGACTTGGAAGAAAAAAAGAAGAGACCGAATCTGTGAAGATGTTCGAAGTGTAAGACCTAAGAAGAATAGTGCAAGTGTCTAATTGAAATGGAGGTGAGCCAGAAGTACTGTCACTGAGAGAAGCGCATTGAGATGGAAGGAGAAAAAATTACAACACACAAGGTGGGAGAGCTGTCCGGAAGCATTGCTCCCTTAAGCTGGGGGAGAGGACTTGGCATTCCTCTCTGTCTTCTAGCTCTGGAGGGGTAGCTGTTTAAAGATTAGAGGGTGAAATTTAATAATTCAAAGTGCAAGGTCATGTACTTAGTACTTCTGTAAACTGGAGACTCAGTTAAGTAGGATGAGGAGGAGTATCTGGGTGTATTAGATAGGATGACTATGGGCACATCTGTACTTCAGTTGCAGCACTGCTAAGAAAGCTGCTGAGAAGTGCAGTCCCACTCCCTCACCCAGCTCCCTCTGCATGCACCAAAACTGATGGTGGGGCAGTAAAACTACCTGAAGGGCCCTTCCCACTGCTATTCTCTATCATACTGGAAACCAGTAGATCTCAGGAGTGGTGATGGGATGTGCCCTCAGGGCAGCTTCACTGTTTCATTTCTGGGTGTGATGAGAACAGAGTGGGAGAGGGTGGGAAGGCTGTGTTTCTTGGTGCCTCTCAGAAGTGCCACAGGACCGGTAGAGACATAGGTCTTAGGAGCCATCAATGCAATGTGGCTGTGAGAAAAGTAAATGGAATCTTACTGGGTGAAATATTAGTGCTATTGTACAAAGCACCTGTAAGACCTCATCTGGAATACTATAATATTCTGGAACAGAAGAGCTATAAGCAGTGGCATAACTGGGGCAGAAGAGGGGGGCTTCAGGGGCAACCACTCCAGGTCCTGACTTGGGGGCTAGGAGACAGTAAAAAAGCAGCTACACTCACTTGGCAGCTGTTGTATTTGTGTTCATGATTGCGAACCAGAAGGCACTGCTTCCATTTTGCCCTGGATGCCTGGCTGCACCCCTACAATGCTGGCTATGAGGATGATCAATTAAACTTTATGCGGGGAGACTAAAAGAGTTTGGTTTGTTTAGCACAGCCAAACAAAACTGAGAGTGGACATAATTGCTGTCTATAAAGACATCAGAGGAAGGGAGAAAGAAACACCAAGGAGGGAGATGAGCTATTCAAGCTAAAAGACAATACTAGAACAAGACCAAATAGGAATATAATTTGTCCATGAAGAAAATTAGTCTGAAAATTAGGAGAAAGTTTCTAACCATCAGAAAGATGAAGTTTGGGAACATCCATCAACTGTAGGCAGAAAACCTTACCTGGTTTTAGGTTGGAGTTTAGTATGATGTGGTTTTATGCGATAGCACAGGACGGGCCTTGTGGACGCTTCCAGTTTCTAGAGCTAAAAATAAAATAGCTCCCCACATGTCTCTGGCTTAGATAAGCCACATTCTACCCCCTCACTCCGCCTCCTCAACTTGTGCAGTGAAGACTCGCTCTCCTATTTCTAATCTACTTTATCCACTGCACTTTCTTTAACGTCTGTTCACCACCATAAGGAACAATGTGCATGATGCCATAATACCCATGTTGTTTATTTCTGCTGCTTTATCTCAGCTGTTGAGTTGACGATCAGCTGTTGAGTTGACGATCAGTTAGTGAGCACCTTAACTAGGAGCAGAGACTCACTGTGCAACTGCAGACCTACACAACTTTTGGATGTTGGTGACTGAAGAGGTATGTATTGTAGTCAAATCTAACAGGAGAAAAGAATATGTTACGGATCTTAAGTTAATTAATGTTAAGTTAGTGTGAGGGAAAGTTTAGAGCACTTAAGGCAGGGGTGTCACACACACAGCCCACGGGCCAGATCTGACTTACAGAGCTGGGTCATCTGGTCCACAGACTTTGCCACAAGCCTGGTTGTAACAGGGGGTCTTCCTGTAGTGGCAGCCAAGCACCTGGGCAAGAGCTGTAGTGCTGGAGCCCTGCTGGAGCAAGCCCAACACTGCCAAGTGCCTATGATGCTGGACTTCTTCCTGCAGTACTGCCAGGGCTCCATTGTGTCTGCTCTTGTCCAGGTGATTGTCTGCTACTGCAAGAATAAATCCCAGTGCTGGGTTTCCTCCCCACAGCTTCTGAAACTCCAGCACCAGAGCTTGTCCCCTGGGACAAGCCATGGTGCTGCTGGGGCTCCAGTGCTGCAGCATTCAACCACTTGGCTGACAAGCACCTGAGCAAAACAGCAGTGCTGGAACCCCAGCAACATTGCAGGCAAGAACGCAGCACCATGGTTTATTCCTGCAGCTGTAGCTAAGCACCCAAGATGCCAGGCTCATTCTGTGGAGAGTTTCACATTAGGAAATTGTTGGTATTCAATTTGATATCCTGACTGTTAATACTGCTGTCTGAATTACCCTAGTGCAAAGTCCCTGCTACTCTTCTAATTTAAAAAATGTGTTTTTGAGTTGATGCTCTTACTACCATTTTATCCTTTTTAATTCCTATTGTTGGCTTTGGGGATTTACTACAAGCTCATCCACTATCATTCCCATCTCCATGAGTAGGGTTAAATATCTTGTTGGAATGACTAGAGCTTTAAGGTTGAAATTCCTTCCATGTTTGACCTGCCTCTGGTTGACATGTCCATAGGACATTTCTGTAGACAGCAGGCTCACGTCTGGTGTAACTAAAGATAGTTTATGTCATACAACTTCTGTTATGCTGTAGTATAGAAGCAGTGCAGTTACTAATAACAATAATTTAAATAAATATTATGCCTATTATCACATAATCTTGAAGTGATTTATAATAAAAAGCTAATTAGGGCTCAACATTCCTATGAGTAAACCATGAAACCATTTTATAGATGGATAAACTGAGTCACAGAAATCTAAGTGATTTACTCAGGATTACACCGCTAATCAAGTGGCATATTTGAGAGTAGAATGTGCGAGCCTTGAACTTTTTCCTGATTTTATAAGTCGCCATGCTCCCTGCCTCCTATTCCAAAGATTATTCCCACTCGGCAACTTGAAGCAGAAAACTTCTTGCCTCAGAAGTTTCTTTCTCTCCTATTATTCCATAGTCTCCTGCAACTCAGAAACAAAGAAGCCAAGCATTGGCACGTAACCTTTCTATTGCTCTCCCTATTAGCAAAGAAATGTGGCAGAGCAGCATTTTGAAATATGAGTTACCAGTATACCTTGCATACAGCCACCTCAGGCAGCTAAACTCTTCAGAGTGCATCCTAAGTGGAACTTTATAGTTCCATTTATCTCAGTAATTTGAAATGAAATGCAAACACTAGTCAGGGCCAGGCCCCTCCTACCATAACCTTGTTTACACAATACCAAGTCAAGCGTAGGTTTTTATTTGATACCTGCAGCATCTGCTGACTACCTCCAGGAGGGGCCAGAAATATCAGATTTGATTCACTAAATATTAGGCATGGCTAGAAGCACAGTTACATTGCAGCACTAATACAAAATGTTATTTATGAATGGATGCAAATACTAAAATAGGTCACTGTATTAATGCTGAATCTGAAACGTAACACAAAGGCTTTCAAACAATCCCATTTCCAAAATAAATGCAGTATATGACTACAACACTGCAATGTTAAACTGATGCAAAGAAACTCTATTTGAAAAGAACTGTCATCAGAAAATGATCATAAGCATCTCATCTGGAGGCTCACTTCAAATCATGCACACATTTCTGTGGGAAAAGGTTAATGACAACATGCTCTAAAATAAGCCGTAAAGCTCATTTTATATCACATACCTGCAGCCAGCTGGTTTCTCTTTCTTATCAACTGCAATTGTACATTTAGATTATGACAGCAGTAAACATACCAGGAGCAACACAGAACTGCTTCCTCCTAAACCCCAGACTCTCTGTTCCATGTAATTACTGTTCCTTTATTAACAGATCACATAGTCTTTATGCTGTATGTCAAGCAGTTGTGGGTGAGTGGCTCCCAAAACAAATTTTTCTGCCAAATTATTAACATTTGTTAAGCATTTAGTAGTATTTACATGAATAGGCTATTTGTAAAAATTTATTAAAGTTCTCAATAATTAATCTTGCACATTCAGAGAGAGCCTTTGTGAAAGCATATTCAGCTAGGACACTTCATGGGTGCAAGGTCCGAAGTCAGAGTCCCAGTGAAAGGGAGGAAGCAAAAATTCTTGAACTTTTAGCAGGTAAAGTCTCTAGAAAGCTGCAAATTTTTTTTCTTATCTTGCAATTAAACTAGTCTAGGTTATTGTAGGCCCCCATGCATCAGGTACGTGTGGCTTTCTCTGACTTCGCTGTTGCTTTAAGGAAGAAACAGGCTTGTTAGTGGGTAGACTCTAGTCAGACTACCAGTGGGTCTCACCTGCCATGCCTTTGCTGTTAAATGATTTGTTATTGAGAGGAAGATGGTTGGTCCCATTCCCCCTGGTGCCTTCCTTTGAGCATCCCAACTGTCCTTCCTTCTTAGGGCTCCTCCTCCCCTACACCCTGCCTAATGCCAACCAAAGATGTTGTCGTTTGGGCCGTCAGAATTGATGTACTGAGCACTTTGGTGCTTGGGCCCATTAAATGTGTGACAGAGGGGATCGGGATGTTGTTTTGGCCCGAGCATTCCCTACCACCATCTTGCCTTACTGATGTGTCTTCCTGATGTGGTGCTGTCCTGTGCCCAGGCGTTTGGCTCCCTACATGGGCTCTACACTTGCTGTGGGCCTGCCGGTCATTAATCCTTCCTTCGCTTGGTCCTGCTGGATACCAATCCGTGCCATAGATGTCTGATGTCCACGAAGCTTCTGCCGGTAAGTCCCTGGACCTTTGCTGGCCCTGGGTCTTACCGAGAACCCCTTCCTGAGGCAGCCACCAGGTCCCTGCACGGGGACCAGGTTCCAGATCTGGCCTCTCCAGGCCAGATGGGGACCTCACTTCCAGTTCCCCCGATGGGTCTTCTGCCGGGCTTTTTATCCCAGTCTCAGGGGTCCGGGCACCCAATCGGCCCCAGCATGCTGCCACAAAGCTTGCCCATGCCGATGTAGGAGCTAGTCCCAGCTCTTCTAGCCTGTCCATTTTTTCTCTCTTTCTTCTTTTTCTGCCACGGTGTCTCCACCCGCCATAGTTTCATTTTTGCTGTGCTCCGCTTCTGGCGTGGCGTCCTGCCGGCTCCACTCCTCACCCATCTGAGGTAAGTTTTTTTCACATTTATGAATACTAAAGATGGCTCCCACTCATAGCTTGGTGATGTTTGCACCTGAGGTTTTGTTTCAACGTATTTGTGAGCTAGGTTCCATAAGCAAAGATCTGGCTTTCTCAGGTTTGGAATATCTATATCTGCGAGCTTCTACTTGCATATAAATGCTTTATCAAAACTAATGATGGTAAGAAATGGCAGTTCCTAGACACTGCTATTGTCTAATTTCAGCAATACAGGATATACTGCCTCACTAATGTCAGAAGTAGTTGGCCCATACCTTCCTGAATATGTAACAGTTCACCAAAGATATTATCAGGTCAACCTGTATGATTGCATATAAATTATAATAAGAAAAGCTTGTTGCATCAGATTTTCTTCTCGTCTTAAACACTTGAATGAAGCAGGCAATGACACCTATGGGCCCAAATAAAATTGCAATCTGCTAAAGTTTATGGATGAATAGACTACAATTCACATTCTAAGTAGCTTGAATAACCTTTATATGTTCAGGCTCTGATATTAAATAGAAAAAAAATTGTAGGGAAAAAGAGGCCTAAAACATCATAATTTAACTCTCTTTAATTAGCACTAGTATATTTCACAAATCCATTGTACTAACAACATGAGTAAAAACACCTCCACTCAGTTCTCCATTGCCTGCCATCTTTGATTTTGCAACATTTCACAGCCACTTTAGAGAGGTATACAAGATGGCACAAGACTGCACTTTAGAGAGATGTGCAAGATTGCACAAGATGAAATACAGCATGGCATCAGGCTGTTATCATCAAGAAAAACTAGACTAATTTTTAGAGCACTGTAGCAGGGACAGGAGGAGTCATCACTGGAGGCTGGGGGAGCCCAGCAGTTCCCTAGGCAGCTGCAGCAGTGGCCCTGCTGGGAAGCTGTGCCCACTGGCTGGGGCTGGGGCCAGGGCCCTTTGGTAGGGTAGGCTGGGAGCCTAACGTGGGCCCCACTCAGGGGTGGGCAGGACTAAGTCCCATGCAGAGTGCAGCAGGGGCAACTGCCCTTTTATTTTATTATAGGTAAACATAGTAAAAAAGCAAATGCCATCTTATTTCTACTAACTGCATTTCAAATGCAGGGCTGATGTTTTTATTTCTTTATTCCAAATATTACCATGATCTTCCTATGAAACTTATTCACGGAAATAGCATCCTTGAAATGGAAATAATGATGCAGGACATTGCTCACTAGAGGATTTACAGTATTAACTCTGTGCATCTCTCAGTTTACCCCTGTAGAATTTTTAATTCACAAGGGTATTACAAGGATTAAAATTTCAATCCTACATTGAACTGTAAACAAGAGAATTACTGCACTCACACAGGCCCTTAGTGTGCTTTAGTGTGTATTAGACAGGTAGTAACACAGAGGTGTAGATGGCTATTAGGGGAGATTCATTGCTGCTGGGGGAGATGTTACCTTTTTTTTGCTGCCAATATAATTGTCAAGAACACCAGTTTTCAGCAGCCAAGAAAAGGAGGTGACATCTCCCCACAGCAGCAGCAAACCACTGGCTTACCACCACCACTTCTCTGCCCTTCACATGGCTGGAGTCAGAGCTGATGCTGAAGCTGTCATTAGAAAGGTGTAGGGGAAGGGAAGGGGATAGGAGGGTCACGTGTCCCTCTTGCTCTATTCCAGCACACACACCCCAGCAGAGCCCAGAGCCTGTGCCTTCCTTGTCCACCCATTGTTGTACTACTGAAGTAAAAAAAGCATAAACAAGCGTTATATTAATGGATGCTCAGTTCTCCATATGACCTTGGCAGCTATTTTTGGATGGACTTAGAGGAAGGGAGATGATATGGGTTCAAGAGTGTCAAGTAAACAGGGAGGTCATAACTAAACCCTCTCAGACTACTATTTCTGTATCTTTTAACTTACCATGGATGGTTTGCATAGTTAATCTTTGTTTATTCCAGTTGCTCATTGGTGATAAGTAGGGAA